>NC_056736.1:526490863-526500863 GCF_019279795.1 Protopterus annectens
CTACTCAGCATAATTATCATACCTCTCAACCTCCTACAGCAAGACATCTGGACAAAGCTATTAATAAAAGTGGGGCAAAGGCCCAAAAATAGGGACAATTGTTAAATATTTCTCTTACAACCTTAGAAAGTGGAGAGAATAATAGATTTTGGATTAGGATGAACTTTCTGAAGGGTGTGAAGTCTGAAACTCAAATGTCTGTCATTATTTTCTAACTTCAGTTATTAATGATTTGCCACGAATTTGCCAGAAAACCATAATTTTATGAAAAACAGACCAAAATATGAGTCGAAAATCTGTATGGTTGAGAGGTATGATCATCATCAACATCATTACTTGGATTGGCACCAATTGGGCTAATCTGTTTTATAATAGGGACGCTACAGCTGATACCACTGTAGAGTGCAGCACAAACAAGCATGCTGCTAATGAAACTGCAGCAGTACCTTTCCTTTCAGTTTCATAGATTGCTAATGACTCTATGTCTGCAGTAATGCCATCTTCTGCTGAATCTGTTTTGAGTATTGTGGGATACTGCATTCTGTTGGTACAAAACCTTTCTCAAAGGTTTTGTTTTGCTTCACTGTCATACATGGCACCTCATGATATGGTCATTAGCATACACCACAACTGAGTGAGCTGCTGCCCATGTCATGCAGCCTGATTTTCTAAGCTGTACACACCCTGTGTGTGCACTCTCGTCATGCAAATTCAATTAGCAGGATGCGGCAGAGTTTTCTGAATCTGGTTCTCCGTGTCAGTATACTTACCACAACAGTAAATATTTGAGGAGAGGTCACTCTGTTACTGTGAATTTACCCTCTGTCCAACTCCTAAGAAGGGTATATAGACTTATATTGTAGACTATTACACATCTGCATTCTTTGATTATAACATTTTGTTATTTACAGGAACATGACTACATCCACAAGTCTCTGTGAGGAACAGAAAGTGCTCAAAGAACTAAATAAACATCTTAGTATCTCTGGCTATATTTGAATACTTTGCACATCAACAAAGGTTCCATGGAACTTTTTTTTCTGCCCTCTCAAACAGCCCTGACCGTCAGAGCATCACAGTGCCCTCAGCCTTCATCATGTATACAAACCAATCCTAATCACTCCTGTGCATTCTCTGCTAGAGCTGGTGCTGACAGTAACCCTAAGAGTACCTTAGGACCAAGCATCATCCTGCTGTGATGGAAGTTTTTTATGACCTACCTTTACTGCCCCCCCTATGGTTAATTGCTACATCCGGTGGCTACTCTCCTCTGGGTACCTCACCCCCACTACATTCCTAGCCTCTACCAGGGGCAATCACCCTCTACCCCTCCCCTGGGATGGGCACGCCCCTTCCTTCCTGCCAGTACCTCAAACATGTGAGCAACTAATCAAACCCGGCTCACCTGGTCCATAGTTAGGGCTTTATCAGTTTATATACCACGGCATTGGCAACTAAGGTTTTATAGAACATTAGCATGAAACCAGTTTTTAGTCTTCATTGCTATCTCTGCCCAAGACAAGAGACATGCACAAAAGGTGGGAAAACTCATATTTTATAATTTTTTGTTACAGTGACCTTAATGATTTACTGTTATAGTGAGTACATGTAGCTGTATATGTACTATGTTCTTTGAGAAAGGTCAATGCAACATTAAATAACATTGTGTGCAAAAAAAATGGGAGAAGTATTGGTCAGGCATTGATGTACTTATGACTGCTAAAGATTGTACAGTTTTCTGAAGTAATCACCATTAAAATTAAATATTTATAAGGGATATGCGGTCAAGACTTCCACCCACTATCTCCCTTTATGATTCAGCTTTTGATCTCTGGTGGTGTTACTGCATTCTGCTTTTGCATGCTCTTCTTTGCATTTTACTGTTCTTCCCTCCATAATCAGTTTTTATTTCATTTGCAGACTGAACAGTTAATGACAACATAATTAAAAGTCACACAAGGGTATTCACTTACATTATCTCCAGGGCTTTTACCTTCTACTTTCTTCCATTTTTTTTACACACATATTGTTATGAATTTAATTTTTTTTCCATGAAGGACTGATCGTGGCAGCTACCTCCAAGACATTGATATTCAACAAGCATGAGGCCAACTTCTTGAGGTTTATAGTAGGAGACCACCATAGTCACACTTGGAAGCTGGGATAAATGGGCTGCTATTGAAAACTTTCTGGAACACAAGATTTTGGATAAGGAGAAAGTCAATATTTCAAGGCTGTAATAACCAACTTCTTTCATAACAGTTATCTTTAGAGTTTTAATATGCATAAGCATGCTTTTCTTGTACAAGACCTTGTTTTTTTAACTAATTGTTTATTGATTACCAGTAAGGAGTCCAAAGATAGGGACGAATCTTTACTAAAACATTTCTCATTCATATGTTACCAATAGTAGAAATGTCGATGTCTTGTATAGTATCAGAACATAACAATTTAAGATGTCACAGCTCAGCCTTACAATCATAATTATATTTCTTGCAGAACTATTAATTTCTAAACATTTTCAGTTTAGAAATAGTAAGTAGTTAAACAATCCAGTAGTGATATTATGTTACAACAGCCAATGCCATTGTAGGGCTTGCATTCTGGTACACACAAGTATGTTGAATCCATTTACCTGAAAATTCATGCCTTCAGTATTAAGGAAAAAGAAATCATGGACCATTCCATTAGCTCATTGTCATGCTGTCTAGTTTTGAGTATAAGTAAGACTATATAACAATGCAGGGCAGATTCCTTTAGAGCATAGCGGATATCTAGACAGCAGCCAAAAATGTTATGCATCAGAGCTCATTCGACAAAGGAGACAGGTAGATTATTGATGTAGATATGAATAACCTGCTTCCTGTTTAATATGCATCACAGTATTTTCCCCAATACTACCAAAAGGCTCATTTGTATCACAGGCCCCAGGACACTGTTGGAAATTACATTCATCTGCGATGTTTGATCTATTTAGTGAGACAGGAAGAGTTAAATGACATGGGGATGGCTGGTGTTTCAGATCAGAACCCATTAATATAAAAGTGAGAAAATAAGTTGTGAATTCTAATGGCAATGAAGTTCCAATTGGAAAAGAATTCCATTTTAATTGCCTTTAGAAGTTATACTTTTTGGTACTGCCTTGAGTATGAATAAAATCTGAATAATCGCTCAAATGAGACAAAGAAAAGCATATATTCTTTTGTTGAACTAATTGTATAAGTTAAGGATGTAACATACCAGTAGGGAGCACAGATTTTAGAGGGGATTCAGAAATAAATTATTTAGTATGCAAAACATATTTGTGTACTTCACAGATAAATGCATCATGTAAAAAAGTCAACATACAAAGCAGAGTAGGCTCACTGAGGCATTTTCACATACCCCAGACAATACAGGAAAATATTCCACAGAAATAAGCTCCACAGCAACATCTACAATGGTGTCTGTGACTTCCCATGGCCTACATAAACAGTAGATCAATGTGCACTTCCAGGTGGCCATAAGTTACTAAGAACCATCTGTGATATATGCCAGATGCATGAAGCATCTTTAACAATGCATATCTCACCTGTTCACCTGCACTATTGGATACTAAGATATGAGTTGCCTTAACTTGTTCGACACAGGAAATTTCCAGCATCCACCAGGGGGTATGTGGGTATCCCTCAGTCAATTTCCTGAAGGAAACCAGACAAGTTCCTTGATGTGATGATCCTACAGGAGGGAGCTAGTGCCACGTAAGGCTTCTGTGGAGGCATGCTCCTCCTCTTCAGTCCTAGGTACCACTGACTGCATTCAGTTTGCAATTAAGGCACTTGCTAGTGATACTAGGGATTATCCATCACAACAGAAAGAGCAAACATTCTTTGACGATCTAATGGTCTGTTGGACAGGTGGTCTCATAGTGAACGTATTTCTTCAGTATCCCAGCACTGTTCATAATGCCAACATACAGCAGATGTCTGATTTTGACTACCACTTTCCACAGGGTATTTCCAGTGGGATATCTACCTAGTAAAGGGAGGAATTATGACAATGACAGTTTTAGCAATAACTTCCATGAAAAAGGAAACTGCATAAACTACTAAAGAGAGTAATAGTTTTTTGGAAGAAACATCTTAAAAATTGCAATGAACTACTGAGTAGCAAAAATTGCTGCTGCAGTTTCTTTTATGAATGTATTTATTTTTGAAGGAAGTTAATGACTCACTTCTAAATCTAATGGGAAGTTTATTCCATAATGATGCAATGTCTGGTTTAATGTGCTTGTCACATTTTTCTCGTATTGATATTTATTTTTAGTGTCATGCCCCATCTGCTAGTAGTTTCTCAAAGGTGTGTTCCATATACAGACTTTCAAATTAAACTAGATATACACTGCCTTAAAGACCAAGCAGGTGTCACAGATTATAATTGCAACAACAATGTACAAAAATAACTGCAACAATCAGATCCAAACCAGTTTCGGGAACGCACAGAAAAAAAAAAAAAACGCACAAATTTATAAAATAAAAATATTTATTTTATAATAACGAATTCTAGCGCCTCGGTGTCACCACCTTCATGGAATATCAATTCATTTCTAAAACACACTTTTATATCCTTCAACTTCTTAAACACCAGTTAATTAACTCATTATATAATTAAACACAACAATTACTTAAAGTAAATATTTCCAGTTTAACTCATTATTTAGTCCCTTAGGGACCATTGTATTATACTTCAAAATATAAATGCATTCTTTATATAATAGTTTTTGTTTCATCACTTCCTCATATAACACCTTTAATTTCACATGAGTACGTACCTCTAACATCAAATTTACAATCATTAATATATTTTACCTTCTCCACAATATGAGTGCAAATTTTTCATCTTCCGCATTTCACTGTACCAATATTATTCAGTGGTCTAGCGGGATTAAATGTCGGCATACTAAAATTTCCATGATTTGTTTTGCCCTTGTAAGTTATTTTATGTAGGCGAAACAAAACGGATGTTCACACTAGATTTATAGAACATTTGAGAGATGTTAAACATCAGAGGGAAGACAAAATTATTTCCTTGCATTTTAAACATTGCCATCAAAGCAATGTTAACCTTTTAAAAGGTACTATTTTAGAACAAATTGATTATATGTGGGAAAATGAGGAAGTGATGAAACAAAAACTATTATATAAAGAATGCATTTATATTTTGAAGTATAATACAATGGTCCCTAAGGGACTAAATAATGAGTTAAACTGGAAATGTTTACTTTAAGTAATTGATGTATTTAAATATATAATTAGTTAATTAATTGGTGTTTAAGAAGTTGAAGGATATAAAAGTGTGTTTTAGAAATGAATTGATATTCCATGAAGGCAGTGACACCGAGGTGCTAGAATTCGTTATTATAGAATAAATATTTTTATTTTATAAATTTGTGCATTTTTTTCTGTCCGTTCTCGAAATTGGTTTGGATCTGGTTGTTGCAGTCACAAATTATAATGCCAGTTCTGAATAGCTCAGCTCTCCCAACCCTGATTTTTTTTTCTAGTAATCATTTTAAATTTTCAAGTTGTTTCAGGTTGTTTGTTCAAAGTCTACAGAATGAATCACTGTATTCAGTAAATGGGTCTGATCAGTGATGGATAAAGTAATCTCCCTGGAGTGACTAGTCATATCCACATAGCATCATAGGATCATAGGAAGTTACTAGGCTAATGGCCCTAGGGCCCTTACAAGCCTCGCCAAGTTCTACCCTTATTTCCAACAATATGCCTTTCTGACTTTAGTAGGTATGTATTGGCTACAGTTTAATTTGATAAGAGGGAAATAAAACAACATTAATGAACCCTTTTGAATAAAGGTATTCAGCAGGCTGTTTGCAGATGTGTGCCAGGAAATTGTTCATCTTCATTATGTCCTGTTTGTTTACTGACTCCTTTGAATAAACCACCAATAATACATCACATCCTAGGATTCACTGGCTGCCATGAATGGGTGCTCTATCTGATAATGACATTTCACAGCCTTTTGTTAAAACGTTACCATCCTGTTTAAAGACACTAAACATCTATTGTACAAGCTTAGAGCTTTACCATGGCAAATAGACTAGTTTCAAGTCAGAATGGATGTGTAAACCAGTGTTACTCATGATTTGGAATTATAAACTGTTGCTTATTTTTGTGGCACTCCCACTGACACAAGCTGTGAAACAGCTCAGAGAATTCTACCTTCAGAAATATATAGTTTTTGGTTGCTAACCATTTTTTTACCTATAGAAGAAGGCCTCTACAATAGGAAACATCTTCACCCCTTACGCAATTTTCTCTATAGACATGTTTTACTAGAAATATGTTTTCGCATTCCAATTTCCAAGCACATACAAAGTAATTTGTCTGATACATTAATGATTTTCTTTTTTTATTGATAGGGAGCGTGAATGAATTTGAACTCTTTGTCTTGACATTACAGAATAACCTGTTGAACTTCCTTTACCTGCTAGGTGTACAGGTTAGGAGGGTGGCCTAATGTTTAAGGTGTTTGCCTTACAAACACAAGGTGCAGGGTTTGAATCTCCGAAGGGATAATTGGCTAGGCTTAAAATGGCTTGCAAGGGCACTTAGCTTAGCATGAACCTATGACAGACATTTCATTAACTGTTTGGCACTTACTGGTAATACCATTAACCAAATAATTTGTCCTACTTTGCACATAAGGTCCATAACAACTAACAGTCTTTTTGCATGTTTTCAGCTCCCACCTTAGCCATTTAATTTCCAGTTTTACTTTTTGAAACTTTTTCTGGGCATGGATATTGTGGCTTAAAAGGTTATAAACAGGCTACAAGGCTGGAGGTATTCTGCTAGGTTACTGGAAACACTATTATGTTGAAAGTGTTACCAGGTGCATTCTGAATGTTAGACATATATGTAATAAAGAAAATACTAGTTTTACATATTTAGTGGGTATTCATAGTCATCTTGTGAACATGTAATGGCACTCCACACTGTTTGTGCATTTACACAGCAAAGATACGACTAGAGGCCATTTATGATAATGAGCGATGACCAAGGATAAACTTAAACAAATTAACTAATTAATGAGATGTAAATGAAAACTGATATTAATCTGTGTATGCTAGTAAGTCCTTCTCCTGTTTATTTATAATTCATAGTTATAATTTGTCACATTTATTCGCCATCAGCAAATTCACTATAAAAGACAGAATCACACCTTTTCTATCTACTTTGCAATTTATGAGGATGCTTTCTGTTTTTGATAGCCTTGCTATTTCCTGGTGTGAGCTGCTTGTCTTGTCTGAGCTAAAACCATGTGCACCCAGAGGCACTCAGCAAATAAGAAGGCTGAGTTACAGAGAGTCAATAACTCATCAGAATGTTGATGATCAGATGATACTTGACAGATTTAGAGTGGACAGAAACATTGTAAATCTCTAGTGGGTATGTATGGCCCCCACAGGGGTACAGGGGGATGGGTGGCCTTCCTATCCCTGTAGATACCAAGGCATGTATAGCCCTCACTGTACTTGCCCCTGGCCCTTCCAGAAACAGAGAGGAGACATTTTGGTTTTCTCACAGCTTCTGCCTCAAGAATACTTCAGTAGTCCTTGGATGTACGCTTGGCATGTGTGGATCACTACATCTATTTCCTGGTGTCATCTCAGGACTGAGCCTGGACTATGTGTACCTGTTATGGGGTGCCACATTTCCCTGATGTGCTCAGTGTGATAGATTGCACCCATGTTGCAATTAAGGCCTCATCTGGTCCACAGGGAGAGTAGTGTTACAATAAGAAGGTTACCATTCTGCCAGTTGCTAGGTGGTGTGATTGCATGTGGGTGCATCACCAACGTATCCACCTAGCATCCTGGCAGTGCACACAATTCCCATATGTGGCAAACTATCTCACTCTACTTCCTCTTACTGCATGGTACGAGGCCCAGAGGTCATCTTGTTGTAAGTGGAAATTTTTTTAAGTAGTTTCATAGTAAAATGTACTGCTTAATATTTAGCCAGTTTTTCTTTGTTTTGTTCCCCCTGCTGTCTCTCTTTTAGTTTTTTCAGGTAATACTGGATATCCACTGGTGCCATGGCTCATGACTCCAATGAGAATTCCAAGTGGAACTGCAGAACATAATTTCACTAATTCCTGTCTCAGACCTACATTGTTATCTAGAAAGAATCTGGAATGTTGAAAAACTGATTTAGATGCCTGGATGAGTCTGGGGATGTCCATAAGTAAGACCCAGCTATGGCATGAGGATATGTATTGTATGTTGCATTCTGAATAAGATGATCATGTGTTGGTCTGGTAGGAAAGTGAATCCTGATGCTACTGCAGCTCCCAGTTCCAGTCCTACTATGACTAATGATGACCAGTCAGCAGCAGTAGTAAGGGACCCCATTCAGCAGATTCATGCATGGCATATGGCTGCACAGGTAAACAGGAAATGTCTTGTCCAAAACTATGGACCATAACATTCAGGTTAGTGTTTCCTTTCTTGTAAAATATGCATACAGTACAAGTGATTCATGCCATGCCGTGTGTAGGCTGTGCTTTGTGCATGGTCTACTGTCACTGTTCATCAGACATTTCTCTTATCTTTATTTTATTTATTTATTTTTTTCAGAGCAGGTACTCAAATCATTGTTTATGAAAGTCATACCTGGGTACTCACTTGTACCTGTTCAGAGATATTATAAGGCATTATGTAAGGAATAATTACATTTTTAACAGTTTTGCTTAATAAATTATGCTTAGGTGGTGTAGTATGCATAGACTGAATCTTCTGAAGTGGTATTTTTTATAAAAAATGCTATTTCAGTATTTAACATGAGTTCATACCTTACAACAGAATAAACAAAAAATCACTGTTTTTTTATTCAATCTTTGCACAGTTTTAAGTACTACATCTTCAGAATGATTTATTGCTCTCTCTTAAGGTACTGCACATCAGATTCTTTACTTTTTTTCAATCACAATAAATTGTGTCCACTGAGAAATAAATCATCATTTCTGCAGTGCAGATGGTGAAGTGCCACAGTAGACACTGTTACCTCTGAATTTCAGCTATCATCCTGAAAGCATTCCTGTGAGTTTGGAGATACTGGTGTAGTGATGCATAAGCTTTCTCCTTGTACAACATGTAGTGTAATTTCTCCATATACTTGACTTTGTGATCCAGTGTCACTTCCAGCAGAGATACTAACATGTTGTGGGGTGGAGATCTTGCTAAAACCTGGCAGCTGTATGCATTATCTCACAAATATAGCTATGTTATCATGATCCTCAACCATTCTGCTGCTGATATCCTTTACATTCATTGGTATAGTTGACCTGTTTGTTTCTGATGCTGATCCAGTAAAGAATTAATTGAATAAATTACTACTCAACTACTGTATGCTGTATAATGAGGTGTGGAGGACACTTAACCATGCACATTCTGTTCAGTATCATGTGCAGAAGTGGACAGTTCACCTGTCAATAGTAATTTTCATGTGTTACATGCAGTCATTCCATTTTAGCATTCATTTCTCTATATAAATGTTACTGTTGTCAAACCAACCTTCCTACTCTGTCGCATATCGTCTACTCAGAGGCGATCTCTGCTTAACATACAAGGCCATGTCAAACCCAGAGCTGTTGGACATGTTACACTTAAAGCAATCCCAATCCCTCAGTGCCACACGCTCCAGGGATCTAAACCTTGTCATCACAATAAACAAAACATGCTGGAGGGATAGGTTCCTGACCCAGAGACTCCCTAGACTCTGGAATAGATTGCCTATACATGTCAAGCAAAGTGCCTCTTTGGCCCTCTTCAAAAGGAACCTTGACGATTGGATGGGAGAAAGGAAATTCACCCTGGGGATCACGTCAGTCGCCTTGCTAGACAGGAGTCCAGGGAAGTAAACAGCATGGGAAGAAATAGCCAGGGAATTGTTATGGCTAGGCTTGTATAGGCCCTAGGGCTGATAGCCTAGTACCA
>NC_056736.1:526505863-526575863 GCF_019279795.1 Protopterus annectens
ATTTTTTTTCTTTTTATTTACTTTTTTATTAGATGTTCGAACTTTCAAATGTTCGATTATATGGTGTCGGCCATATGAAAGTTGAACTTTTGAAAGTTCGATCATCTGAAATAGACCTATATATATATATATATATATATATATATATATATATATATATATATAGATAGATATACATATATAAAAATATAGTGTATCTAAAAATATTGAGTGGAGTAAGGTCAACAGCTGTATGGTCGAAAAGGCAATTGACCAACAGGCGTGCAAGGTCGACAATCCCCGGATAGGGGATTATTCCCTTACTTTGATGACTGTGTGATCTTGGTGTTAGTATATGTAATTAGCAGGTGCTTTGAGAGTTACTTTTTTTTTTTAAGTTTGAAATTGCATGCATGCATGCAGGCTGTTTGTCAGAGCATGCATTGACTTCTGAGAGTTTGACTATATGTGCTCAGTGTTATAGGTGTTTTCGTTAAAATCAGGTACATATATATATATATATATATATATATATATATATATATATTTTTTTTTTTTTTTATATTTCTGTATTCATTTATTCATTTGTTGATTTAAACATGGGCTCAATAGAATGTGTATTTCATAGTAGAGACTTACTTAATATTTTGTGTTATCTGTCTTAATATGAGCTGGATGACAATATGTTGAGCTTGTATTTACTTTATTCATGATTCTTGTGGTTAGCTCATTTAACAATAATTGGTTCATTGCTCAGTATTAAATAATTATGCTGATTATTTGTTCTTTGTGTATTTTTTCTTTCATTTACTATGTCATCTATGAAGGCTACAAGCTGAGGCACCATTTAGTGTGCTTATGAAGCACTGAAGTTAAATTGGCAGCATTTCTTTAGGAATTTTGCAGTATATAAAGTGTTATCTACCACTGTCTTTAGAGGTTTAATGATAATAGTGTTTTATGATTTGATCATTTATTTTATATTTGTAATTTCTATACTTTTTGCCTGGTCCCATGATCATTCATTTACTAACATCATTACTATTGCAGCAGGTTGTAAATATTTTGTGAACCACCTTGGAGAATTTAAGCAACATTTCTTGAAGTAACTATGTTATCCATCAGTGATGATCCGTATATTTGGTTATCCTTAGCCCATTTCCTATCTTTGTACAATAGTCCAGAAATAAATGGCTGCACTATACAGCCTTGTTTGATTTTGCTGGTAACTCACATAGGAGGACAGGGAACCCTGTACCCTGACTTCTGTCAAGTTGCTTAATGAGTGTTTTATTCATTTCATGTGGATTGGCATGTCATGCTTTTAATTTGACAGCGATTCCTTTTTGTGGAACAGTTTTTTGTTTTATTTCTTTAGAAGTGTATTTCCTTATTTTCCTGTTCATGTTGACTTTTATTTTATTATTTTATAATCCTGCAAAATTATCTTTTTGTAGTTTCAAAATTTAGCCCATATAAGCAAAGTGCATGTCAGTATGCATTCATGTATGACGTCCTTATTGTTGTAAGCGCACAAGTTTGCCCATTTACCTTGTTACTTGCAATGGACCTTGCTCCACGTCATCCAGTTTCTAAGCCAGTGCCCTACTTGGTTTATTTACCTTTTGTTACCTATGAGACTTTGCTTCCCCACTACACTCTAAGCGATGCCTTAGCAGGCTATGCTGCAGGTACTTTACTATACAAGGCATCTGTTACAGAGCAATGCTGGTCTGTGAACCCTGCCCCTAGTTTTATAATTGAATTTGGAATAAAGCATCAAAGATGGGAAAATTTTCAGATATGTGAGATCTAGTAAGAGATTCAACATTAGCTACAGAGCATCTACTTTTTGTTACTTCTGAGATACCTGTGTTACCTAAACATATAAACACACAGCACTTAACATTCACACGCATTCATCAGTAACTGCATAAGAACTTACACTATGACAACATCAAGATGTGTTTATTTTTTTCACTTTTCCTAGTAAAACAATACTTACTTGGTTAATGTTCTGCTTTTTCTGTCCATAGACATTGGAATATTCAGGCGCATTGGCATGGTGTTGTATACTGACTGTATACAACAGTGTAATCGGCCAACATACATGGTAAGTTTTGACAGCATGAAAGTCTTCTGTATGGTTTATTTGTAAAAGAAATAATCAAATAATGAAAACTTATTTAGTAGTGATACTGCAGGATATGGAAATGTTGTCCTGTGGTGATAAAAAACATTGCACCCAAAAAGAGCAGTTTCCATGATCATGGGAAATGCAATTTGGAGACATGTTAGCCACAATGAGGAAAGACCTTATTATTGGCTAATATACATGGACTACTCAGCATTTTCCTATGGTAATCACCGCTCCTAGTCCTGGTCTCAGCTAGACCCCTCCCAAGCATTTTCTCACACATGTACATATTTAAACATGCACATGCATGCATGTGAACACACACACACACACACACACACACACACACACACACACACACACACACACACACACACACACACACACACACACACACACACACACACACATACACACACACAAACACACACACACTCACTCTGCCATACATCTTATTTTTCCCTGTGATTACTGAACGCCCTGATGTAGCCATAATATTTTTCCTGCTCCTTATAAATTACAGACAATTAGTTAGTGAATAATGTCAGGCATGGGTCTTTATTAGAAGAATGAAAGTTTAAAATTGCAAATGTTCTAAAGAGAGAAAATGCTGGACTTCGAAATCACAGCCCCCCACACTACCCGCTAAATATATATTCCAACTCCAGGATCGCACTGCAGTGAGGAAAGGGCAAATGTTTCGATCTTCACTGTACTGTGGTCTCAAGAAAAGCACTTTGAGGTCAGGCATTTTTGCTCTTTAGAGCGTTCGCGGTTTTAAACTTTTGGTCTTCTAATACAGACTCATCAGGCATTAGTTTCATTCTTCTTACTACTCAGGAACTACATCATGATGTTAGACCTTGTGCTTTAAACGACGCCAATTAATATGCAAATATTCTTCCTGATATCAGCTAGTGTTTCTTCTGGCTTTGTCCAGAAGTCTTGAGCATGACTGTTTACAGGTATGTCAGCCCCCTGACATGAGCACATCTCCATCCCTCCCAAGTGTCCCTGAATTTACAGAATGCTTATTATTTTGCCACTTATCCCCACCCTGTCCCTTGTAGCTCACAGACCATTACACTCAATCAGTAATGTCAGACATTAGAGTTTCATGCTTGTTAGTTTTTAGAAAATATATTAGGGTACAAGACCTGACAAGTGATGAGGTCCTTGTTTGGCATAATGGAATAAAGTGCTACTTTCTGTACCAAGCTTGATTTGAAGCTTTTCCTCTTATCTTAGTTTTATTTAATTTACTTAAGGTAGTATTTGAAAAATATCCCAGGTGTCTACTGCTAGTGCAGAGGACCAAAGTACTGCATTGCTAATGAACTGCTCCCTGGTTTGAGGATACAGGATTTGAGCCTTTTCCGTGTTGTTGGTAAGAGAGCACCCCTGGTGTTGACTGTTACAACAAAGGACTCTGCATTTTTAACCAGCTTCTTTTTGTGCCTAGGGTATTGGGTTGCAAAACTTTTCCCTGTTGACATTTTAACGTTTTTAAGTGCCTAGTGGTAATATATAAAGAGCATCCCTGGTGTCTGTGGTTCCCCTACCTATACATCTTTTGTGATGTAAAATTGTGGTCCTAATAACACACCAAGTGACTTTAAGGTAACATTTAAAAAGTATTCTTGATGCCTAGTGTTTTCCCTGCCCATACATCTGTCATACTGTAAAACGTCTGTTTTATTATCTTTAAGTGACTTTAAGTAATACTTTAGAGTATCCAAAGTGTGCAGTGTTTCACCCATGCATGCTTCTTTTGTGATGCAAAACCTGCTGCTCTATTAACATTTTAATTGGGTATAAAAGAATATTTGAAATTGCCTGATAACTAGTGTCCCTCCTCAATATTGCAGTATTTGTTTAGAGGAGTTTATAAGAGCATTCTCACACATTCACATATATATATATATATATATATATATATATATATATATATATATATATATCAGACTGGCACACATTTCACCTTCACCTGATTGCATGTACTAACACACTCACCCATGCACACACATCTGTCCTACTTTTTACATGACAACCCCCTGTACTGCAGCCACCCAGGCAGTTCCAGACACTTACACACACACACACACACACACACACACACACACACACACACACACACACACACACACACACACACACACACACACACACACACACACACACACACACACACACACACACACCAATACACACACCACTACCTATCCACTAAACTCCCCATTGCTTACCACTAATGCAATCTCCCCCATTGAAAGTAATGAGTGAAAGCAAGCTTTTCGCTAAGTTGATTAACTCAGCCATTACAGCTAACTTACACAGTTAAGAGATTCTCTGAATCATTTAGTTGCCTAAATGTTTTACCTCACGCATTTCTGGAGGAGCATATGGCTAATTAGCAAAGGGCACTTATTAAATATTCCACGTCCAATTCCTCTCTTTGGAAAAAAAAAAAAGAAAAAGAAGAAGATGGTGTTGACCAAAATAACATGTATGGGGTATGGGACATATTTCACACATCTCCAATGGAACTTCATCATGACACTGACACTGGCCTCATTCAAGGAGATGTTCAGCTGCTGTGAGGGTCTAGACAAAACATAAGTGACATGGAATAAAAGCGCAGATGATGTTCTTCGTGTTTCATTGTTGCAGTCATTAAATTTGGGTAATCTGCTGGCAGGTTGCCCTCAGTCGGCCTGATTAACAAAGTCTTGTGTCCTGTGTCAGTTGCTGTCCCTTTTTCCATGACGTCAGGTTGTCAGGGGTATACAACATGCAGCCAACGCCATTACATTAGTCTTTCTTGCCGCGCGGTGCCCAAAGCAGAAGCAGTTCGCAAGTGCCGGTCGGCCGACTCCTGAAATTTTCATTTTCGAGTTTCAGAACCGAAGTCTTCAACTAAAAAGCTAAGTACCCCATTGGGGAAACTTTTTCTTGCTCCTTACTGATGTCAGTAAAAGTTAATAATTGCATTACTTGTGGGAAGCAAATACCTCATAAGGATTTTCATTTGTACTGTATTCCTTGCCTAGGCCCTGATCACAATGTGCCTTGCTGTCGGTTTTGTGCTAAATTTAATCAACGCACTATTAAACATCTGTATATTTTTGCTTCTAAATATTTTGGCTCATACTTTAATTATCCAGAAATGCTGTCGGTTAGCAATCCAACTACTGGAATGCCTAAAAAACGCAAAGAAAAGACAGAGACAGGCCGTCAAGGTCTAAAACTGATGACAGCGCTTCTCCTAAGCCAGTTGCTAGTTCGCTGGTACTCAGTGAGGCACTTTTGCAGCCCCTAATACCTGCTACTTCTGATTTGCAGGCCTCTACTGAGACCCATTTGGAGTCCGGTATGCCGCGAAATGCTTCAATTATGAAACCCGTGGATGTCTCAACCTTAGATGGGTCTGGAGCCGCTGTGCAGGCACCGGCTTCTGAGGATGTTTTCAAGCCTACAGATTTGTATATTAGACCAACGCCATCTTCAAAACTAAGGCCAAAATCTAAATCTATGTCTAAAAAAATGACGCCTGGGCCACATGTGCAGGCACCTATGCCTAAAAAACAAATGATCAAAATGGCTGAAGATTTAATTACTCTGATCAGGGGTTGCCAACCCTCCCCACCTTCTTAGAGGCCTAGGCAAGACATTGATTATGAATCTTCTGAACAGGATTCTATTTTTTCTGACTCTCTAATGAACAGGATTTGTCTATACCTACTTATGAGGACTCTGATGCAGAAGATTCCATTCCTTCTGCTTCTCCCCCTGAGGATTTTCTTTTGGGGAAACTTTACACACCTTATGGAAACATTTCCACTGGGAAAGTCAGAATTTCTCTGAATCTAAAAGAGACTTAGGGATTTTCTTCTTCTTCCTTAACATAGGCCTTTGGCTATACCTCCTGCCCTAGACATTGTTGATGCTGTTTTTTCAGAATCTAGTATGGCTCCTAATTCTCTGCCTCCGGCTCCTTGTAAGCCAGACAGATACTACAGGGTTCCTGACTCCCACAAATTCCTTTTCAAAAATCCTATTGCAGATCCTGAAACCATTTCTCAGGGTCCCAAGGGCATTAAGGCCTCTACTGCTAAAAATCCTACCCCTTCTGATAGAGATTCCAGGGCGCTGGATGGATGGGGTAAGAAGGTTTACACTTCCGCAACCTTGGCAATCAGGGCCTTAAACTGTCAATTTCATATGCTTAAATACCAGCAGCATATCATGGGACTGCTTAAACAGAAAATTATGTTAATTTCGGACTGTGTGGAAAATAAAGATTTGCAGGATTTATTTCTTTCAGCTGAACAAGTTGGAAAACATACTTTGCAATGTGGTTTTAATTCTTTGGAGGCCTCTTGCAGGGCTGCTGTAACTGGCTCTGTGCTAAGAAGGCATGCATGGCTCAAAGAGCAAACTCTGCCTGATCATGTTAAAGCAAAATTGTTGGATGCTCCTTTACAACAGGACCGTCTCTTTGGTAATAAGGCTGAAGAAGTTTTAAAAAAGATGGAAGGTAAAGCTAAATCTATGCAAACTGTGAAAGATTTCTTACAAGTGCAACCTCCAAGATTTAGTAGGCACTGGCCTACTAAGAACTGGTCCTTTGAGAGCCACTCAAGTCAAACCTAGACATTCCAAAGGCTCCAGGTTTCAGTCACAAGGGACTTTTAGAACAAAACAATGGGGTGCCTCCTCCTCCAAATCTGGAAACAACAAGGCACCTCCCTATGGTAAGCAGTCTCAATGACTTCCCTCTTCACTTACCAAGCACTTACCTTTCAGCCACCCCTTTGGGAGGAAAACTGGCACTTCATGTAAGAAACTGGCAACTTATAACCCAGGACAAAAGGGTTTTAAATATAGTATCCCAGGGATATATATTTCATTTCCACATGTTGCCATTTCCAAATGGATGACCAGACCTGCCCCCAAATCAGTGGGCAGAGGTCCAGAAACAATTACTGTTTCTCATGAACATGGGAGCTATTCAACCAATCCCAGAAGAGGAAAAGGGACAGGGTTTCTATTCAAGACTTTTCCTGGTACCCAGAAAAGACAAATCATGGTGTCCAATTCTGGACTTATCTACTCTAAACACATTTCTGGACATTCAAAATTCAAGATGCTGACTCTTCAACAAGTACTTCCCATGCTAGTCAAAGATGCCTGGTTGGTAACTCTAGACTTAAAAGAGGCTTACCTGCATATCTGAATCAGGGAATCTTGCAGAAGATACCTCTGCTTCAAAGCAGGCTATTTGCATTACCAGTTCTCTGCACTGCCCTTTGGCTTATCTACTGCGCCCATGGTCTTCACAAAGTGTCTGACTCCAGTAATTGCATTTTGCAGGCAAAGAAATATTCCAATATATCCATACCTGGATGATTGTCTAATTCAGGCAGAAAACAGGGACATTCTTCAAAAACATCTGGCGTTTGTAAAAAAGGTTCTAACTTGTCTAGGGTACACCATAAACGAAAATAAATCACAACTGGTACCCTCTCAAAAAATGATATTCCTGGGTGCAAGCTTGAATACAACTGCCAGACGGCTTACCTTACGCCAGAAAAGCAAATTCATTTGATGACTTACTTCAAACAGGTGGCCACAAAAACCCTGCTATCTGCAAGACAGATTCTGCAAGCCTTGGGATTCATGACCTCCTGCAGTCTTCTAATCCCATATGCAAGACTGCATATGAGGAAACTTCAGTGGTACTTAAAGAGTTTATGGAGTCACCATTGTCACAGCCTGGAAACAATGATTCCTATCATACCTTGCCTGCAACTAGAGTTCCTATGGTGGGCAGAGGCCTGTTACCAAAACAAGGGACTGCCATTCCCTCCACCCCCTGCCACCCAGTCCCTAACTACAGATGCATCAGACTATGCTTGAGGGGCTCATCTGGCAGGGAAGTGCATTCAGGTCAAATGGAGCCCAAACCAAATTCACCTTCATATCAATCAAAAAAAGCTGCTAGCTGTACAGAATGCACTGACAGCCTTCGAGAACTACCTTCATCCAGGACAATTAATGATAAAGACAGACAACACCACAGTTATGTGGTACATAAACAAGCATGGGGGTACACACTCCTACCCCCTTTGCAGACTAGCCATGGCATTGTGGAACTTGGCCTTGACCTATCAAATTCAACTACAAGCTCAATTCCTGCCAGGAAAGCTGAATACTCTGGCAGATGAACTAAGCAGAAATTTCATGGACCCACATGAATGGAAAATGGAACCACGGATTTTCAACATGTTGGCATGCAAATGGGGGGAGTCCAGACATAGATCTTTTTGCCTCACCCCAGAACTTTCAGATGGACAAATTTTGCACAAGAACTCATCACAAAAAAGCCTGGAAAGTGGATGCTCTGTCATTCAGCTGGAAAAACCTATCAGTCTATGCCTTTCCCCCTCTGCCTCTGCTCTCCAAAGTTCTACTAAAAGTCAAACAGGACAAACCAAAAATGATTTTGATTGCTCCAGACTGGCCTCGCCAACACTGGTACCCACTCCTGCGCAATGTGCCACACCTTCCACCGTGGCACCTGCCTCAGACTCCTTACTTACTGTCTCAGCAGAACAACCAAATTCTGCACACTCAGCTCCAAACTTTGAATCTTGCAGCATGGCTAATCACCTAAATTCACCCTTGGCATCCCTTAGCAAACCTGTGATGGATGTCATTTTGGAGGCAAGAAGGCCTAGTTCTAGAAAATCTTATGCTGACAAATGGAAAAGATTCTGTGCCTGGAATCAATCACAAGGGATAAGCACAACAGTGCCCAATATTCCTCAGATTTTACAATATTTAACTGAGATGCTTCACAAGGGCCTGTCTTTTTCTTCCTAAAAATCCATGCCTCAGCCATTTTAGCTCATTACAACACAGAACCTCCCCTCTTCTCAAATCCTGTACTAAAGCAGTATCTCAGAGGGGCCAAAAACTTAAGACCACCCAGGAGAGCTCCAATCCCTGCCTGGGCCCTCAATTTTGTATTGGAAAAACTCACTCTCCCTCCTTTCGAGCCAGCTGCTACTGCAGACTTAACATTTCTTTCCTGGAAAACAGCTTTCCTTTTAGCAGTCACTTCAGCTAGAAGGATTTCCAAATTACAGGCTCCTATGGCAGTGGAGCCTTTCATTATTTTTCATGTGGACACAGTGTCTCTCAGGACCAATCCATCCTTCATGCCTAAGGTGGTATCCAGTGTGGCTCTTAATCAGACCATTCATTTGCCAACTTTCTTTCCCAATCCACAGAACAAGGGGGGATGGATTCTGTATTCATTGGATGTACACAGACAACTTAGATTTTACTTAAACAGGACAAAATCTCAAAGAAAATCTGAACAACTACTGATGGCATTTGCTGCAGGGGCCTATTTCAAAGCAGACTATTTCCAAATGGATAAGCCACTGTATTTGTTTCTGCTATATGCACCATGGTAAAACTATCCCCCAGGGGATCATATTTCATTCCACCAGGGCTGCATCTACTTCTACAGCCTTTCACAGAGGTGTTCCTACCAGAGACATTCTAGAAGCTGCTATCTGGAGCTCAGTTCATAAATTCACCAAACATTGCCATTTACCTTTCTTCTCTAAATCCAGAGCTGGCTTTGCCTCTGCTGTCCTGTAGGGCCTTATAGCTGGTCCTAATGCTGTATAAATCCATCCTCCCAACCATAGCTTTGGGATTCTACCCAAATGTAATGACTGCAACAGTGAAACACGAAGAACATAGTACAGTTGTGTACGCTTACAATAAATGTAGATGTTTGAGTTTATTGACTGTTGCTGTCCTGGTTACCCTCCCTCCAACCCCCTGTTATTTCTTCTTACTATACCTCTTCTTTCCTTTACTATGCTTAAAAGCCTTTTTGCTGTATTTGCTTTCCTTTGGAGGTATATTTTTTTGTGTTTTTAATTACTTAAATATTTGGCTCCCCATTTGGGGGGGCACCTGACATCTGGGGCAAGAAAAACTGTTGTAATGGCATCGGCTGTATGTTTTATACCCCTGATGACCTGACGTCATGGAAGAAGGGACAGCAACTGACACAGGACCCAAGACTTTGTTAATCAGGCCGACTGAGGGCAACCTGCCAGCAGATTACCCAAATGTAATGACTGCAACAGTGAATACACTCGAACATCTACATTTATGGTAAGTACACAACTGTACTTTCTGACTAGTGTCACAGCAGTACTGCTTCAAATATCTGCTGTTACACTCAGTACCATCATAAGCTTTTTGATATTCCTCCCACCTACATCTTATAGGCCAAACCCTGCTTAAGTTTGGTTGTATTCTCCAGTCTGTCCAAAATAACCTTTAAACCTCCTTAGCTGATTCTTTATTATAATCTATCTTTGTCTTCCACACAAGCGCTTTTTTAATCTGCATCATAAATTATCTCCATCAGTTCCCTTTTCTCATCTCTCTTCCTTGACTTCTTTGTTTAGCCAGTCCTGTTGTATTGCCATAAGCTGTTTCTTTCTTGTACTATGTTGGCAATGTTCTGTCATTACCTGTAATACTTCCACAATTCCTGGACACCAGATCTCCTCAACCTTTGTTACCATCTACCACCCTTCCATGTGTCCGTTGGTTTCCAGTGACTTTATTTCACTCCTCTGAAATGCTCTGTACTGAAACTTATAATGCTGAACTCGATTACTAAAATAATTCTACAGTGAATTCTAAAGTTTTGTAATAGTAACAATATTTACAGTGAAATGCAAACTTTTAGCAGTGGGCAATCTCCCAGCACTTACCATACCTCTCAACCTCTTGGAGCAAGAAATCTGGACAAAGCCATAAATAATGGGGGGACAAAGGCTGAAAAATAGGGACAATTTTTAAATACTGCTCTTAGAAACTTAGAAAATGTATAGAATAACAGGGTTTACTTTAACATGATTTTTCTGAAGGCTATGAAGTCTGAATCTCAGATGTATTTCATGATTTTCTGACTTCAGACCTGAATTATTTGTCCAAAACCCACAATTTTATGAGAAATAGACCAAATATACAATGTATAGTGCAACCCTCTACAGTTATTTGGGAACTTAACAGGTGATCAACTGAGTTTTGTCCGAATGACAATACCACAAAATAATTTTATGGAAAGCCACTTTCAGAACATATGTAATATGCCTTTTTCCCCACTGTCATATAACCATGGCTGTACACTTAAAATGCCTTTCAACAAAATTGTTTCACTGGATGTGCAGTTGGACAAACAGCATTCAATGGATAATCATGAACTGCTCCTATTCATTCTCACTTTTATATGAGGGACGTTTCCCACTGGCATCAATCCTACTCAGTAATCACACTTTCCCATATTTCTATTTTAACTAAAATTAATTGCTGCATTTAATTAGTAATATGGATATGACCCTTTTATTAGAAGTATTTTTGTTTAAATACCATTTCATCAAGTTTGCTCCCAGCCAAACTGGTACATCCTGGAATTTAACAGATTTTGTTTTGCAGGTTTATTTCTTTTTTACTAATTTAAGATGTGTTGGCCAGATTATGTCAGTGTGTTTGGCTTAAAGCATTGGAAGACCAATGGTAAGCATTGGAAGACCCATGCTAGGATATTATCCAAAGCATTGGAAGACCCATGTTAGGGTATTATCCAAACCATTGGAAGTCCCATGCTAGGGTATTATCCAAAGCATTGGAAGACCCATGCTAGGGTATTATCCAAACCATTGGACGACCCATGCTAGGGTATTATCCAAAGCATTGGAAGACCCATGCTAGGATATTATCCAAAGCATTGGAAGACCCATGCTAGGGTATTATCCGAACCATTGGAAGACCCATGCTAGGGTATTATCCAAAGCATTGGAAGACCCATGCTAGGGTATTATCCAAAGCATTGGAAGACCCATGCTAGGGTATTATCCAAAGCATTGGAAGACCCATGCTAGGGTATTATCCAAAGCATTGGAAGACCCATGCTAGGGTATTATCCAAAGCATTGGAAGACCCATACTAGGGTATTATCCAAAGCATTGGAAGACCCATGCTAGGGTATTATCCAAAGCATTGGAACACCCATGCTAGGATATTATCCAAACCATTGGAAGACCCATGCTGGGGTATTATCCAAAGCATTGGAAGACCCATGCTAGAGTATTATCCAAAGCACTGGAATACCCATGATAGAGTATTATCCATAGAACTAGAAGATGCATTTTAGGGTATTAACCAAAGCATTGGAAGACCCATGCTGTGGTATTATCCAAAGCACTGGAAGACTCATGATGGGGTATTATCTATAGCATTGGAAGACCGATGTTAGGGTATTATCCAAAATATTGCAAAACCCATCCTAGGGTATTAAAGTGTGTTGAATCACTGGATTTGAAGATACAGAGGGACATTGCCCTACATCATGTGATAGATACAGGGTATCAGGACATACTAAAAGAAGTTGAAGTCATCCATGAGAAGTACAAGAAGGAAGTGGACCAAATTAATGAAAAATTATTGCAGCAGCAGCAGGCTCTCCAGTGAGTACTACTTGTCAGCCAAGAACTTCGGGATGAAAATACTGAAATAATTGCACAGTCTTTTTTTTAATTAGGTTTTAAAACAATAGATAAATTATAAATCAAACAAATAATTATTTAAATAGGTCCACATCTGATCAATACATCAAATTTATACATGACAACAGTTAATCTTTTTCAAGCAAGTTTTTAAGTTTAAGATTCTTGAATTGGTAGAAAATTGAGGAAAGCAAATTGAGACTCATTCATATTGCTTCCAGGACCCAGATGAGACTGAAAATTTTGCAGACAAGTTAAATATAGAATCTTCCTTACAATATAGGAAAGTTGGGATTTGTGCCACATTGCTAATGGGATTGAAGAATGTGAGGAATAGCCACCTAAATTAAAAAAAAAATCTAAATCTGCCAAGAAAATTAAACACTTTAGGGTTAAACAGAAGAGGGACTATTCATCTGTCAAACATGGAATAGACACTGATAAACCCTCATACTGCCTTTATAATCAGGTATCTTATGGAGAGCTAGGATGTGGCAATGAACAGTGCTGTATTGAATGACTTCATTTTTCATGTCCTACTGTGACATGCAAACCGAAGAGAAATACTTTTGTAGAGGAGATAATGGAGGAAATGTGGACAAACAGTGAAAAGACTAAGAAAGGTAAAATGTCAAGGTAGTGACTGCTACTACAAAACAAAAGTTAACCACAAATTCACTTTTGGTTTAGAACCTTTGTCCCTCTTGGATAGGAGCACCATTGAAATGTTCTGCTTATCTCAGGGTTATTCATAGTTTAAATATGAGACCTAAAAACTTAATGGGAATGGGTGGTTAGGTTTCTAAAGATCCACCCGGATCATAGCCTAATATATATATATATATATATATATATATATATATATATGTATGTATATATATGTATAGTTCCCTATCAGAAGCCTGAAACACTATAAGCGTGAAAATCAAAATCCTGAAACCAAAAGCCTGAAAACTCAAAATCCTGAAAACCCAAAATCCTGAAACTCAAAATCCTGAAAACACAAATAATGCTAATATGCCAATACAAAGACACTAATATCTACTGACTGACCTTGACCCTAACCCTAACCCTAAGGTCCGTCACTATCGCACACTCACCTGACCCGCGCCCTAACCCTAACTCACTTAAACCGCCCCTAACCCTAATTTTTGTCACTATTGCATACATAAACCAAAACAGTCATAAAAGTGTGGGTACCTAATGGCAGTTCAACTGGTTTCAGTTATCAATTCTCACCACGTCACAGGAATAAAAGTCCTCTTCAGGAACACAAGTCATAAACTCTTTCAAGTATCCAAGTAAAACGAAACACCGAAGTAAAAAAGATGATAATTTATTGTAGTTAGCGCTTTCGCCACGTAGGCTTCATCAGACTTTATAAAAAAATGAGAAATCAGCTCATTTAAAAACTAATGAAACAAAAACCATTGGTCATATATTACCCAATGAAACAGCAAGGTCATTAACTCATATCTAACACATGAAAAGCCTTTGCTGAAAAATGCTGCAAACAGTTGCCTCAAAGCAAGGCTAAAAAAGTAGTAGATATATTGCCTAAAATACAATGTCATATAAACTACTGACTTATATAATAACATTCAATATCTAAACTAAAATCTGCACTAAATAAATACATCTAATAAAAACATTATATATGATGACTAAAACAAACAACTAACATAAAAACTCCTTTTGATAACAGCAACTCTGAATGCAGCTGAGTTGCAAACATAAAAAGGAAGCAGTCTAAGTAACAAGTGCTTCAAATACTGCAGCGTACAGAAACACATAAAATTCACATAATGCATTTAACTTATTTAAAGTCTTAGATTATCTAGAATAAAACAAACATCACACTCTAGTTCATGATGTATCCAGGAAAGCAAAAAGGCAACATTAGGTAAACACAATAAAAACTCTAACTGAATGCAGATAAAAACAGAACCATATGACAATAAAAATCACTAACCTGAAAACATAACAGCTTGAGAATCCATTCAAAAGAACCAGCATATATATATTTATATATATGGATTGCTAACTAAACACCTTAATGTAACAGCAGCTCATAAATCCATTATAGAGAGCAGCTTGTGTTAGCTCTCACACTAGCTTGCTAGGCATTCATCACAGGGTGGTTTACATAATGTTAAAGTAACATAACACACACAATACTTTGACATATATAAGGGTGAAAGCATTGTGTTACAAGCTATAACATACACTTAAGGTGTACATCAGCAATAGAGCAGGTCAAAAAGTAAACCGAAAGTACACCATTTAACAAAAACTCACTATAGCAGCACACTCAATCGTGGCAGATATTAAAACTTCACTCACTGTTGAATGCACAACTCTGCACTAGTCCATAAACAGCAACAACAAATAATACATAAACTCAATACAAGTATAGTAGATGGATATGCAATCTAGCTCTATCTACCTAGGTCTCATAGTGGAAACCAAACGCTCCAAGCAGGGAGGGGGGTATCTAGGAAACATGTCAGATAGTAACCAAATGACTATCAAGGATAGCCCAAGAGTATAGAACTATGCGAACAATCCACATCTAACTATCAATCCCTATCTAAGTCCCTTCTGAGCAACTAACAGAAAAGAAAAGTAAACACAAAAAAGAAAAGTAAACACAAAAAAAAAAAAAAAAAAAAGGGGGGGGGAGTAAAAGAAAGGGAGGGGGGGAACAAAGTCCAGGCTTATAAATATCCAGTGTCTAAACAACTGGAAGGCATACTCAACTGCAGATCCAGAAAAGATCATAATTTTGGTCTACACACCCTTCTTTTCCTTAACATCGGTTTAATTTGAAAATGCATTATGTGAATTTTATGTGTTTCTGTACGCTGCAGTATTTGAAGCACTTGTTACTTAGACTGCTTCCTTTTTATGTTTGCAACTCAGCTGCATTCAGAGTTGCTGTTATCAAAAGGAGTTTTTATGTTAGTTGTTTGTTTTAGTCATCATATATAATGTTTTTATTAGATGTATTTATTTAGTGCAGATTTTAGTTTAGATATTGAATGTTATTATATAAGTCAGTAGTTTATATGACATTGTATTTTAGGCAATATATCTACTACTTTTTTAGCCTTGCTTTGAGGCAACTGTTTGCAGCATTTTTCAGCAAAGGCTTTTCATGTGTTAGATATGAGTTAATGACCTTGCTGTTTCATTGGGTAATATATGACCAATGGTTTTTGTTTCATTAGTTTTTAAATGAGCTGATTTCTCATTTTTTATAAAGTCTGATGAAGCCTACGTGGCGAAAGCGCTAACTACAATAAATTATCATCTTTTTTACTTCGGTGTTTCGTTTTACTTGGATACTTGAAAGAGTTTATGACTTGTGTTCCTGAAGAGGACTTTTATTCCTGTGACGTGGTGAGAATTGATAACTGAAACCAGTTGAACTGCCATTAGGTACCCACACTTTTATGACTGTTTTGGTTTATGAACTTTTTTCCTGTGTGGGCACCGTGCTCTGTTTGCTGTGTGTGGCCTTTTTTTGCTTTGTTATTTACTATTGCATACATGCCTAACCTGCGCCCTAACCCTAACTCACTTAAACCGCCCCTAACCCTAACATAAAACCAGCCGCACACTTACCTGAACCCAACGCATGACCTAACACCACAGGGCTAACAATAGCAAAGCCACAATGACGTCAATATGTCTATTTTGTGTTTTCAGGATTTTGAGTTTCAGGATTTTGGGTTTTCAGGATTTTGAGTTTTCAGGCTTTTGGTTTCAGGATTTTGATTTTCAAGCTTATAGTGTTTCAGGCTTCTGATAGGGAACCAGATATATATATATATATATATATATATATATATATATATATATATATATTTATATGCTTGTGTGTGTATATAGGTTGCTTACCTTTTGTTAAATGAACAGAAGATCAACATCTGTTTAGTAGACACCATTTGGTCGGCAGAAACAGATGTTCAACATGTACATGAGATCGACAGTGCCATGGTGGGGCATATTCCCTTTCTCTAGGGATTGTACATTGTCAGAGTTAGTATATGTATTTAGCTGTGAGGGTGGAGGGTGCTGGGGGCTTGCTCCTTGCAAAAACACTTATTTTGGTTTAGCCTGCTCCAGGGTTAACCTTAGAACATGCATGGTACTTAATATTCTGTCTGTCGACATTTTGACTGACATTAGAGATGTCAACCTTCTACACATTCAATCAAATGGAATAGATCTACATATATGTATACCAGTTCCAAGGTTGCACCCTTCTAAGAAGGGGAACAAACTTGACGAAATAGCTTTTTAACGAGCTACCACCTGATTAAACTGACTGCTTCCAGTGATACCTTTAGCTGACTCATCATGTCCTGTGGCCTCCTGTTTTTGTTCAAGTTGGCAGTCCAGCCTTCTCCCTTCACCTTCTGTTCTGGCAGTGCCCCTTGCTGTTTTCCTTCTTTCATATAAAATCCTTTGCCTCTAATGATAAGTATGTCTTCAGTTTAGGTTTTAAAGGAACCTTGATTGACTTTGGATTATTCTCTATGAATAACAGGTGATTGCTGAAAGCTGTCTTGTAATGATACACTGCATGAAGTATATCATTTTCATTTATGGCCTTCATTATAATCTTTTTAGTTTGGATATGTACCAAAGGTATTGTTTATCCATGGTTATGTTAGGCTTATACATGCATCCAGACCACATATTTGAAACAGAATTGTGTAAATGTAGTCACCATGAAACTACATGTGCAAAATGGCACTTGCAGAAAAAAGACAAACTAAACTGTTTTATGGGGAAAAGCCCTCCTCACATTCCTCATGCAGGTAGCTATGCCTCTTCACTCTTTTAAAGTATATAATTAGCTGTATGTTGGGAGAAGGGCATCCTTCTTGATTAATCAACACTGATTAGCTTCAGTTTATAGAAGTGTCCTAAAATTAGCTTTGTTTATGTATCTTACTCCCCTTATATACATATGCTGTGGTGCTATTATGCTGTGCAATCTTAATAAAAAATATCGGGACTGTAAACAAGAGAAATTATGCAATAAAACCTCCAAATTACGTTTTGTCCTGGAGTCCACATCTTGAAATATGATGTCTTCTGTCTTGTTTTGCTACTTCAGACATGATGCCTTGCAGAAGTTATATGACAATCAAATTCTGTGCAACCTTACCATGTAAGTTTTATCCTGAACATGTATTGTATTTGCAAGTTTTTAGAGTTCATTAATGTATATCTAGCATGATTTCTATTTAAAATTGACCTGAGTGTTTTTTTGTTTTTTTTTTAGGACAGAATGGTTCTTCTCATTTTAGGAAACCTGGTGAACTGGTCTTTGTAAGCAAAATGTATTTATATAAAATGATTAAATGACTGGCAGTGAAATTATTGTAATCATTGTTTTATGTTTTCAGCAAAACTTCTTAATGAGGAATTTAAAATATCTAGATCATGTTTGAATTTTTAAACTCTGTTCAGTTTGTAAGAATCTTGACTACAGATTTTGCACACATAAATCTTTAATATGAAAAGTATGGATTATTTTCTCAGCAGGTGTGTTCAAATGGATTAATATAACACATTAGCTATTATATTCACTGTTTTATCTGTCTCAGCTTCCTCTACTGGCTTTCCGGTTTCTGCTTCCTTCTTCACTTCAGATACACTTTTCTTATGACCTTAAAGTAATTTGCATTGTTTGCTTACATTAAAGAAAAAAAAAAAAAAAGAAAAAAGTGGTATGATGCTCAGAACACAGGTGGTTAGATAATGTGACCCAACTATTATTATTGTATTACTATGCCATGGGCCCTGGAATCCCTGCCTTGAACAAATTTGCAGGCTTCACATATAGTGATGATTGCAATATTTTAATTAACACCCCGCATCTGCATCACTGTTTCCTAAACCACTTGTCTTGGTACATACAAATATTTCAAACATGGCCATTAATGCCCTTCTAGACTGCCAATATACCAAAACACTTTTCCCATAATAAGTGTCCAGGGTGTTCTTAAAAATATATAGTTTTAAAATATCTTGCTTTAATGCATGCTGGTAGTCTGTTCCACTCATCAGCTGCTCTCTCAGAAAACTAGTTAGTACACTTCTCATTCCTATAGAATTTTCTTCATAGGTTGTCTGATGATGCTCTACTACTTTTTGATAACCCCAAACATTCCCAGAGGTAGTTGTCTCTAAATTCCCTATATACCTGAATAAGATCTCCTCTTAGATATCTATAAGAGGTGCTGTACAAGTTCAGATATTTTAGTCTTTCATAATAACTTAAATGTTCACATCCATGAATGCCCTTGGTATATTTCCACTGTACTCTTTCCAGATTACTCATGCTTGTTTTCTTATAAGGTTTCCATATTGTTATTCCATACTCAAGTTTGGATCTAATGTGACTAACAAACAATGACTTCATCATTTCTGATTTTATAGGCTGTATAAATCCTTTTATACGACCTATAGTTCTATAACTATCATTGGTTGATATGATTAGAAAAACCCAAAGCTGGAGTTGGTGATGATCATGGAGGATCATGATGGTAGCAAGTTGAACAAGGTAGATCAGACTCCATTCTCACTAGCAGTAGTCACCACAAGGTAGACCAGACATCATTCTCACCAGCTTATTCCTTAGGCTCTCTAGGCATTTCAAGGCAAGCTGAAAGATATAATCCAGTCAGCATGTCTTGCAATAGAAATGCAGCCTACTTTAATTAGTTGTGTCTGTTACACCTCCTGCAAAGAAGAAACCAAGTGACATCCTCATAAGGTGCCCAAACCACTTCAACTGACTCTTCTCAGCAAAGAGTACAAGCTGTACTCCAAGGGCATCCCAGATAATCTATCATTTTGGGTTATTGTGGAGAGTAAGCCCAGCTTCTACCTTGAAAGGAGCCTCACTTCTGCTGTTTGTAGCAATCTAATTGCTGTGGTCACTACATCTGTACACTCTCCAGTACATACTTACATTATATTCTTAATACTTCATAGTCATCCTATGACCACTAATGGTTATCTTTCATGAGCCTTGCACATTTTACATCCAATAGGAGAAGAAAAGTTTCTAAGTGCCCTAACCCCTTTTGAAGAAAGATGTAGCCCATCAGCAATACTGGGCCCCACTCGGTTTCCCATGTATTAATACTGTTACCTGTTCAAATAACTCAAGCCAATATTTGTCTGCAAACTTAGGTGCCATCTTTGGTGAAGGAAGGACCTAACCAATTACAACAGATTTACGAGCCTAGGTAAGGGCATCTGCAAGGTTAACCATAGCCCACTGCTTTCAGGGAAGACAGGAACATCTAGTGTCACTGATTCGAATATGGACAAGTGCAAATTCCAAATTTTTACAAGATCCCTGGATAAACTTAATGTGCTTAGTGAGATCCCCTAGCTTAACAAAGAGGCAGGACACTGTGACTTTCACCTTATCTAGGTCTGAGTGTAGAGTCAGCATATCTAGTCACAGATTGTGAGGGCTTTTCCTGTATGTTCTTTTTAGGTTTTAAGGATGGATTTAGCAGTTGGGTTATTAAGTTGTTTCCCATCGACTGATGCCTGGTAACTCTGTACATGTCCAATGCACAGATTTTGGTAGAGGAAAGCGGCCGTCCAGGGCAAGGGACGGATGTGGCGATTGGAGTGGGTTCTTTACGACAATTCAATATCCGAACCCAGGAATGTAACCCTGCAGTTCCAGGCGTGGTGCAAACCTCTACCGGTTCACTGTCTTCTGGCGTGAACAGTGAGGTAAAGATACCGGCAGGTCAGCGTCTTGCCGTTAGGCAAGACGTAGATAGAACAACTAATATGAATTCTGCACAACGGCGTACTAATGGACTTAGTTCCCGAATGGAGAGTGTCCAACATTCGCTGAATGCTATACGATGTCCTGAAGGCCTTGACACCAACCGGGGTGAACCCAGTGGCGCCCGTTTATCTTTAGGAGCTAATGCATCGATTTTATTGGCAAATCCTGAAATGGATGGATTGCCACTACTGACTGACTGGATTAAAAATGTAGAAGTGTTTTCTTTTAACAACAACAATCTTACAGGTACTTCTAATACTATTAATAATGAAGTAAATGAAGTTTCCATAGCTAATAAATTAAAAGTGTTAGACTCTAAACTTTTAAAGTTAAAGAAAATGCAATTGGAGGCTGCCTATTTCGAACAATGTTTGGCAGAAAACCTTGTTCCTAAAGGACTTCGTAACAATTTTTCTCCTTCCAGGCTTTTAGTAGATGATGCATTTTTTGATGATTTGAAAGCCCTCTTTCAGGAACAAGGTGCACAACTTTTACAACTCATAGTGAAACATTATGTTAAACATATTGCATTGTTAACTACCGATATTAATGAGCTGGACAATGTAATTAAAGTTGATATAGATTTTGTCAGGTATAAATATGACTACCAGCGTGTATTGAATAGTTTAGATGCCTTGTTGTTGAAGTTGAAAACAAATAAAACTAAGAAACTTGTTAGAGATAGATTAGCTTACTCTAAAAAAAAAAAAAAAAAAATAGCGTATCCAAAATTGGAAATGCAAGTAAAAAATATTGGTCCCTCTGGACAAGATACTAAGAATTCTATTACACACCCAGAAGTCTGGGTTACCACTGAGGATGATGAATGCGAAGATGAGGGGGAATGGGTAGTTGCGGAGGGTCCTAGACGCAGTAACAGACTTAAAAATAGGGTAAATAAGATGATTAATAATAATTCATCTGATTCCTTTTCAAGTAACACCAATAATAACAACAACAAGAATTTTTTAGGACCTCGCAACAACCGCAGTTGGCGGAACAAGAACAGGAACCGCCAATAATAGACGTGGATTCCAGTTCCCACACCTTCCTTCCATCCAGTGCTCCCATTACTCTGACAAACAAAAAAGGTGATTTTAAGATTTACAATTATTCCGATTTTGTACCGGATGAAGAGCTAATTGAATTATTAGCTTTAGGCAATTCATTTGTCCCTAATAGAAACTGTAAAATATCTGAGACTATTATAGATCTCAAAAGCTTTGTCCATAAGTTAAATTTACAAGTGCTTTTTGATAGTGAACCAAGTCAACCAAGTCATGCTGATCTTCCACTTAAATTGTCGAGTGTATTTAATCCACCACTCCACTCTATCTTACAGCTGTTTGAAACTGTATGTGAAGTTGATTTTAGGACCCAACTTTCCTCTAGACCAAATAAAAGAGACACTGGGCCTTATAATTCAAATACTACAAAGGAGCAAATGGTAGCTTTAAACCATCTTTGTCATCAAGCTATTAGGTTTATTAAACCTGATAAAGGAGGGGGCTTGGTGTTATTTAGTGAAGAACAATATAAAGAAAAAATGGCATGTGTTTTGCAATCTGAAGCTTACTCTTTAGTTTCCATTAATGAGGTGAATGGGACCTACCAAAGAATTAGGGGTTTCTTGAGGGACCTCTATTTAGCGGCTAAAATAGACATAGACACCTACCACTTTATTGACATCACATTTCCAAAAATTCCAGTAATGTTTGGTGTCCCCAAGATCCATAAAAATTTGGAGGACCCTCCAATGAGGGCACTTGTTGATGGTAGGTCGTCCATGACACACCCTAGTTCACGCCTCATAGACACTATTCTATCCAAATATCTCCAGTATATACCTGGGTTATGTAAAGATTCATGGTCCTTTTTAAAACAAATTAATGACATACCTTTCAACAGCATGGATAATTTTCTGACAATCGATGTTGTAGATTTGTACACTTCGATACCACACTTGGAGGCAGTTGAGTGGATAGGGTTAGTTATGGAGGAACTTGGAGCTGTCAATAGCGAAATTCAACTAGTAACAGAACTTTTGGACATAGTTCTGACTTCTAACTATTTCATTTTTGATAAGGATTTTTTCTTGCAGAAACGAGGGGTAGCCATGGACTCGCCCTATGGGGCGAGCGTTGCAAACTTCTTCGTAGGATATTGGGAAAAGCATTTTTTAAGGAATAGGCCAGACCTGATGCAATACATCCAATTCTACACTAGATTTTTGGATGATATTTTCATTCTTTTTCATGGGGATTCTTCCGAAGCTGACTTATTTGTCACTTCATTAAATGCAACTACTGACATCCTAAAATTTACGTTTAAGTTTTCTCCTTCTGAGATAGACTATTTGGATGTCAGACTTGTTAAAGACAACATTAAGGAAGAGTTCCGGTCTAGTATTTTCAGGAAGTCAACGTACTGCAATTCTTTCCTTCACTTCTCAAGCTCACACCCGTACCAACAAAAGCGGTCAATAGTAAAAGGACAACTTGTGAGAGCAGGAAGAATGTGCAGTACCTTTTATGATTTCCTTCTGGAATGTGACTTCCTAAAAGATTTGTTCCTCAATAGGGGTCATCCTGGACCCCTCTTGGAGGAACTTATAGATGAAGTTTCAAATAAAAGATTGTCTGGGTTTTACCAACCATTACTATGTGAAAAAGAAGTACTTCAAGGGAGTTTAGATCCTCATACCTTTACTTCTAGTGTAGATGGTATTGATTCACAAGTTCTGGGTAGTCCTACTCAAAGTGAGTGTAACTTTAGATTGAATTTTATTACAACTTTTTCTATGGACTCCCAGGTGATTTGGGCCATAATATGTAAAAATTGGCATTTTATAGCGAATGACATCTTTTTAGCCGGAAAACTAGGAACTCGACCTAAGATAACATATAGGAGAGGAAATAATTTAAAAGAACTAACACAGAGAAGTTTCAATAACAGCAATTTTAGTAGGCAAAAAGGTATGGCTACATGTGGTTTTTGTAATTGGTGTAGATTGGTTAAGACAGGTAATAGTTTTACTATTAAAAATAGGAAATTTCAGATATTCCATAAGATGAACTGTGAAACGAAATCTGTGGTTTACATCGCACTTTGTAAATGCTGTAATGGATTCTACATAGGGAAGATGGATAGGAGGGTCCGTGATCACATTTATGAGCACGATTACGCAATAAGAAAGGGTAATAGGCAAAATGCTCCGGCAAAACACGTCTTATCTTTCCCTGGACACAGTTTCGAATTCATGGCCATTGACCATATACCTACCACTATTAGAGGAGGCCCTTATTCATTACTTCTAGAAAATTTAGAATTAGAATGGCAACTTAAATTAGATGCCTTCAGAGTGCCAGGACTTAATGAAAACTGTAATATCTCGGCCGTCCTTAAATTGAGAAGCTATTTAAGATTAACAAGTCTATTTGTCTTTATTAGATTTGGTCATGTTTTTGGTATTTTATGCTTATTGATATAGGGTGTCTGTATCATTTAGTCCCTTACACTAACATCTAGTTATTTACTATGTAAGTAGCTCTTAAGGAGAGTTATTAAAAAATATTTTAAAATATACTAATATAGGATATAATATTTGTTTATATACTATTATAAAGATTGTACACCCCTTTAGGGAGGTATTTTTCTTCTACTGTTGGAAAGTTTAGGATGTTACTTTGTTACAACATTGTCCTTTACTTCAATAAGGGTATTATAGATCTATAACATACTTTATTCCTAGATATGTATTTGCAGGGTGTAATTTTTTGTTATTCAAGGAAACATTTCTATTTTTATGTTTATTTTTTTTATGTCTACTTTTAAAGCTGAACAACTTGTTTATATATGAGTTTTAATTTTTAAAATGTTTTTACAAAGTTTTTAAAGTTATAAAAGTGATAAGTTTTAAATGGGTCAATTACATATGTCACTTCCTGTCTACAAGTATTTAAGACAGGTTTTTGTAGTGTTTATTTGTTATCTCTGATGAAGCCACAAGAGGCTTGTGGCGAAAACGCTTGATTCTTTGTGAAAAATAAACGTGCGTTCAGGCATTTTCTGCTGTTTTACCAAGGTTGCTGTGGCATTTTTTGTAATTAACTCTGTACGTGTGGTATGGTGTTTAGAGGTATGTGTCCAACAGGACTAGATGACTGAGGTGGGAGGATGTAAAAAAGTTTAGCACCTCACCATAAGCTCTTCTAGAGGTAAGACAAGTACTCTGTGACTGTTTTATGCATAAGAAACTTTATCTGTATTTAAGTATCTGTTCCTTTCAAACTTTAAATCACTGGACACAGTTAAAAGAAAATAGGTAGGGAACCTAAATCCATTTAGTCATTGTCTGAGATGTCTCAGTGTAAAAATGTTGGAGGTGGACATTTAGGTGTACCAATCACTAATATGGGAAACAAGTATGCAGAATTAGGCTATATAGGTTGCATGGTGTTAAAAAGCTATATAGAGATGATATTATTAACATTTCTGATCACATGCAATAGTATAAGTTAGTAGAAATATGCAATGCAGGTAGGAACAGAACAGACTGTACACTAGGCTATTATTATTATTATTATTATTATTATTATTATTATTATTATTATTACTATTTTTTCCTTTTTGGACCTGACTAGACATTGTCTACCCTTTTGAAGGACAGTGCTAGGAAAGTAAGCTTGAGATGGTCATTAATGTTGTAGGAATTGTGGTGCATACTTAGTGGATGAGAAAATGTGACTGGGAGGATAACAGAAATGTAATTAGTCTAAGGTGAGGGCATTCTCAATATGACATTAGCTTTTTAAGTTCTTAGTTAAGTGCTAGACAGTATGTCTGTAGACTATTACAAGCCTGGTCTATAACTCATATTTTAAAAATTCCTTCCAGCCTCAAGAAGGCTTTCTCAACCCTATGTCAGCAACTCTCACACATTTACATAAACAGTGCCAAACACACACACATACTACACTTACCTTAACCCTAATTCTACCCCCAAAACAAAAAAAACTAACCTGGAAACGCATATACTGCGACGTGAACTCAACTTACTGCTAGACAATGGCCAAAATAAAACAGCTAAACACTTCTATACATATGATGTGCATCTTACATGCAACCCGCCCCACTAACCTAAGGTCAGTAACTGTTGCTTTAATCACACTTGGGATGTACCACGGACAAAGGGGACCACACTACATGCAGAACATCGGGTAAAACAACAACCAGCGGTCAGTTGACTTCTCCCGTGGGAAAAGAATTCACGAACAGACGCTTTCTACTGTTTTGCCTGTTCAGTTTACATCGTAAGGACGAAACCAGCAGCATTTGACATAATGTGTTTTGGGTCGTTGTACTCATAGGACACCTGGCACGCTTGCATGGTGTTAAAAAGCTATATAGAGATATTATTAACTTTTTCTTGACCACATGCACAGTATATAGTAGGAAATATGCACGCAGGTAAGAACACAGAAAACATTTCTATTTTATGTTTATTTTTTTTATGTCTACTTTTAAAGCTGAACAACTTGTTTATATATGAGTTTTAATTTTTAAAATGTTTTTACAAAGTTTTTAAAGTTATAAAAGTGATAAGTTTTAAATGGGTCAATTACATATGTCACTTCCTGTCTACAAGTATTTAAGACAGGTTTTTGTAGTGTTTATTTGTTATCTCTGATGAAGCCACAAGAGGCTTGTGGCGAAAACGCTTGATTCTTTGTGAAAAATAAACGTGCGTTCAGGCATTTTCTGCTGTTTTACCAAGGTTGCTGTGGCATTTTTTGTAATTAACTCTGTACATGTGGTATGGTGTTTAGAGGTATGTGTCCAACAGGAGTAGATGACTGAGGTGGGAGGATGTAAAAAAGTTTAGCACCTCACTATAAGCTCTTCTAGAGGTAAGACAAGTACTCTGTGACTGTTTTATGCATAAGAAACTTTATCTGTATTTAAGTATCTGTTCCTTTCAAACTTTAAATCACTGGACACAGTTAAAAGAAAATAGGTAGGGAACATCAATCCATTTAGTCATTGTCTGAGATGTCTCAGTGTAAAACTGTTGGAGGTGGACATTTAGGTGTACTAACCACTAATATGGGAAACAGGTATGCAGAATTAGGCTGTATAGGTTGCATGGTGTTAAAAAGCTATATAGAGATGATATTATTAACTTTTTTCTGACCACATGCAATAGTATAAGTTAGTAGAAATATGCAATGCAGGTAAGAACAGAACAGACTTGTACACTAGGTTATTATTATTATTATTATTATTATTATTATTATTATTAATTTTTCGTTTTGGACCTAACTAGACCATGTCTACCCTTTTGAAGGACAGTGCTAGGAAAGTAAGCTTGAGATGGTCATTAATGTTGTAGGAATTGTGGTGCATACTTAGTGGATGAGAAGATGTGACTGGGAGGATAACAGACATGTAATTAGTGTAAGGTGAGGGTCTTCTGAATATGGCATTAGCTTTTTAAGTTCTTAGGTAAGTGCTAGACAGTATGTCTGTAGACTATTACAAGCCTGGTCTATAACTCATATTTTAAAAATTCCTTCCAGTCTCAAGAAGGCAACACAAAATACACCAGGTGAGGTGGAATTTGAGGCTGTCCATCCAATTATCTAGGTTTACACTAAGGATAGAAGGATGCTACTGTGCTTGATATGTAGTGGAAGAATGGTCCAGAAGTGAGGGATATACTGGGATATGAATCTGTCACACCACTCTGTCTTATTTGTCTGATGATGAAGGCTTAGTTCCTTTAACTGGATATTTGAGGAATAATTTTTCTGTAAAGGAAGTCAGAAAGGGTTGGAAATTTCATGGCTCAAAAAGCTAGAAGGACAGATCCCCACAGGAGTCTATAAGAGACTGAGTGCAAAGAGATGGTTGTCAGTTTGTCCTGATAGCTACGATGTTTGGGACCACTGATTGTTGCACTTAGTAATTTCTAAGGTCTGTGAAGATGAATGATATTGTTAGACAAATTCATGCCAGAAGAGGCTTTATATTCACTAATGTGTCTGATGAGATTTGAGTAAAGGGGACTCAAGGCTTCTTTGGATCTATAAGAGATGACTTGGAAGTTATATGAGCCAGATGGAAGGCTTTCTGGACTACTGTGGAGACATTGTGAAAAGATAAACAGTTATCAACAAGAGTATGTTGAACAGTTACAACAGTGTCTGATTGGAAGGCTGTGCCATCTATATGATATAGTAACATGTATTGTTTAGGAAATGAATGATATATTTGTTCACATTTAATTTGAAACTGTTGTCCTTGCTCCAGTTTTTAACACCATATAACATATTTTGAAGCAATTGTGAGACACTGGAAGATCAGATAACAATACCCAATTGCATTAATTTGCAGATTTAAATAACCATAGACTAGGATTGTTGGCATGAAGGTCTGAGGAATAAATGCCAAATTTGAGAGGACTGAAAAGCAAACCCTGTGGTATGCCTTTGGTAATTTTTTTCCTTTAAGAAGTGGCACCTGTGATTCCAATCCTATGTGTTCTGTCAGACAACCTCTTACCTGTTCATCTTGCAACATAAGGATTCATATTCAGATTTTCAAGCCTATTATTAATGCCTGCATGGGGCCTAGTGTTAAAGGTCTTGACCAGATCCAGATATGCTGTAGCTACTGTGTAACCAGTATCCACTGCTTCAGTGATCTTGTGGTCACTACTAGGACAAGCAGATGAGTTAAGAGCTGGAGGGTTTTCTAAAACCATTGGAATTATAGACATAACAGGGGAAAGGAGGGTTGCATGAGAAAAATAAAAAGTAGTCACAGAGCAGTCTTACCAGGCATTATTAAAATTAAACATTTTTATTTTCTCCTTTCCTTAAATAAAAGTGTGATTTATCATTTCCTTCCACTGTTCAAATACAGTTCATCTTTTTGCAGTCAAAGAATCCAATACAATTTTTTTCTGGTTCTACAGTTTTGAATTTTGCTCTGATAACTGTTTGGATATGTAATCATCATACTGTATACTTAAAGCAGACTGCTTAGGTCCAGGTCATGATTAAAAAGGGTCACAGGATCATAGGATCTTAAGAATTTCAAGGCAACTAAGTCATGAGACCTTCTGTGCCTTGCCAATGGTCCCTCATGATATACCACTCACTCCTAAGAGGGCAAAGCAAGTCAGACCTGGGATGAATTTGCAAATGACCAACAATTTATTAAGGTTACTCTTGAGGGATATGAGAGTGTCACTCTGTTTAACATATAAGAGTAGTTTTCCCTTAAGTGTGTTTTGTTTATATATTGGTGGAGATTCAAAATCCTTAGTTCTAGTGTTAGTGAAGCTGTTTGTTTTACAGTGATATAAGAGTTCAGGGAGGGTTTGGTCCTTAGTGGAATGGAATGCAAGAAATAGATCTCCATGTAGGAGTCTAGGAGATAATAAGTATACTTATAGGTCTACAAGCCTGTTTTTGGACTTTTGGACAAGTAATTGTCTTTGTTAGGAATCACTGTGGCCTTTTAGCTATGCATTGTATCTGGACAGATGCATGCCAATTGGCCCATTGTACTCTCTAATTGGTCTAATTAGAGCTGATTACAGTGGGACGATAACTTATTTCAGACTAGGTGATATGCCTTTAGATGTCTACTGTGTTAAATAGAAGGATTTCCTGACCACTGGTGCTACATGGTGATCCAAAGAGTGGGATTTTTTGACCCAGGTGCCAAGATCTCTGATTATCATGGCAGTCTGGATTGGGGTCCAAGCTATGGTATTAGTTGGAGCTGAGCATTTGTTTTTGCCAAATGCAACAACTCTGCACTTTTTTGTATTTAATTTTAGCTCTTTTTATTGTACCACTAGTCAGTGAGGCTGTAGTGACACCATGTCAAAGAGTGACAGGACACTTAACTCCAAACTTGCAGTTATCAGCAGACTTCATTAGCCACAGATTTGGATTTACTGTTTGAAGGCTGGAGATGTATATACTAAATAGGAGGGGGTGCCATCACCAGTCCCTGAGGCACATGGCTAGTTACTTCCTCACTTTCTGAGGTGGAACCTATTACTTTAACTATGCAAGTTCTATCTTTTAACTAAGTTCTTATTCACCTTACCATGTATGGGTCTGCATTTAGGTCTGCTAGTTTATTTACAGAGACAGAATGGGGGATGGTTTCCAATTCCTTTGCCAGGTCCAAATAGGCTGTGTGGACTGAATAACTACCATTGCCAGCCTCTGTGAATCTCTCAAAGAAGTTTAGTAAGTTGAGTTGTCATGATCTTTGGACAAAATTAAATCACTAAGGGTCAAGGTGAATGATGTTTCTGATATCACAGTTACGAAGTCAGATGTAATGTGCTCAATGGCCTTGCAGATCAGACTAGTTTGACAGTTTCTGGGGACTGTGGTGGGAACCCTTTATGAAGGGGCTTCAAGGCAGCAGTTCTACATACTTCAGTGATATACACTGTTTTATGAGGGGTTCCAGAAAGGCATGTTTGCATTATTTATTAGACAAACAAGATATTGTCTGGTCTTACTAAAGTGGTATTTTTGGCTTTTGAGATCACAGTTAGGACATGCACCTTTAAGATGTTAGGTGATGTCAGGGATTTAGGGATTTGAAGAATTTTGATGACTTTCTTGTATAAAGTTTGCATTAAACTTATCCTCAAGGACATTTGTTATGTCCTTTGGGTATGAATGAGTTTAAATGTTCTGGTATAATTAAAGAAAGATTTGTAATTATTCTTAGCTTCAGATTCTAGGTCCAGATGTGTTTAGCTTTACTCTTCCTTCTGGTGTCTTTTAGGTGTTATTTTCTGAAATTTTTGATAGAGTCTTTAATGTGGGCAGAGTTAGATTTATTATAAAACATAAGAAGTTTTTTCCTTTTATTGTAAAGTTTATTGGACTACTCAAAATAAAGGCTCTAACACCATCAATCTATATAACTTTACTCATTTTATTAGGTCTCCAATTAGATTCAATAAAGACTAACAAGAATCCTGTCCTTGATTTGATATTAACTTTTAAAATAAAAAAAGGAAAGGCAATGGCTCCAAAATTAAAAAAAAAACTGTTTAATGTAAGTGCTTTCATTTATTCTAGTGAATAAACTTCATCAGACAAATAAACATTCAGTAAATCACATTTTAAATAAGCTTCTAAGATGACATCACTTCCTACAACCCGTTAAACTGTTTAAAAATTAAATGTAAAAAATTCATATATGTAAGAACATCTTACACTTTATATATAAAAGAACATAACAAAATCTTGAACAGATCAAAATGCATGTAATTATAAAGCCAGAATTATATTTATTAATATATCTCATCTTTCTAAGGACTTCAGTTTTAAAAAACATTTTAAAGTGCATTGTTCATTCAATCCAGGGGACATATAGGCATTTAACTGGTGCTGCCATATTAGCTCCTTTTCTTCTAAAATTAAGGACCAAGGCCCCCCTCGAATATCCTTGCATACTTGTTCTATAACAAAAAATGAAAAAGTGTGTCCTGGGTGGTTTAAAATGTGCCTGGCCAAAGCATTCAAAGAATTTTGTTTCCCAATGTTGTATACATGTTCATAAATTCATTGTTTAAAATGTCTTTTTATTTTACCTACGTAAAATCCATCACACTGGTCGCACTTAGCCAGATAAGTCACTCCCACTGTCTCACAGTTAAACCTCCCTCGAATTCTATACTTTTGATAATTAACTTGAAAGCCGCTACCCGTCCGAATGTATTTACAAAAATTGCAACATCCACATTTAAACATCCCAGGGGTGTTGATATAAGATCTATGACTTCTCTCTAATATTCCTTTCAAGTTAACAACTCTCTTAAAAACTACCTTGGGTTATCAACAAATATATCTTGAATGGAATGATCATCACAGCCCAAGCCCCATTCTTTAAGACTATATCTCTCAACATAGGCGCATCCACAGAAAAAGGTGTAATAAAACCAATATTGAAATTGTTCTCTCTACTTATATTTGAAACTACTACCCCAGAATTCAGTTCAAGAGGGCCATCAGGCTGATCCACCTGAATCACACCTTCTAATAAGGGTTTAAAAATACCCAACCTCCTTTTGTTAGTAACTTCTAAAATTACTTGATCAATTAGAGAAGGTGGATAAGCCCATTGTCAAAACATATGCTTAAGTAACTCACATTCAGAAATAAAAGTAATTTCTGAAGATGACATCCTTGCCAGTCTCACTAGTTGTCCTTTAATAACCACTTTTTCCCAATGGAATGGATGGGAGCTATCATAATGTAGGAAAGTGTTGGAATAGGTAGGCTTCCTGTAAATACTGGCTAGATATTTCCTATTGATGTAATCCTTTGTTATAAGAACATCTAAAAAAGAAATAAAATCACAGCCAAAGTGGAAAGTGAACTTTAAAAATTCAGTTAAAGTTTAAATGGAGTCCACAAATTCCCTTGCTGCATCATGGTCACCTCTAAACAAAATAAAGATGTCATCCAGATAATGGGTGTACCAGAACACTTCATCTTTATACAATTCGTTCTTAAATAATAACTTATTTTCCCAAAAGGCTAGTACACAGTTAGCAAAACTCCCTCCACATTGGGACCCCATAGCCACCCATTTTCTGTAAGTAGTATTGATTGTCAAACAGAAAAAAGTTGTTGGATAAAACTATATCCAGAACACATTCAATAAGATAAATGTCATCACTGATAATTCCTTTTTCATGTAAAATTCCTAACCCAATCCAGACCCAAATCCTGTGGGATAATTGTGTATAAATCTTTAATGTCTATAGTAAAAACGTTTAATGTTTCATCAAACTCTAAGGAATTCATAGCCTCTAAAAAGTACCGGAAGTCATGGCAAATTTGTGCCTCTGCCCCTAAAAGTTTCTTCAATTTCAAATCTACAAATTTTGCACAGGCACATGTGATTGACCCCCTGCAGTTATCAAGTGGGCATAGAGGTGGGTTCTACAGATCCTTATGGATCTTGGGCAAAGCAAAAAAATAGGAATTTTAGGTGCTAGCTGCCATGTCTAAATAGTTGTAAGTGTTAATATCGATAGATCTTTCTATAAATAAATCATTAAGTAGAGATTTAATCTGCTGGTAAGCTACATTTATTTCATTCAGAGAAACTTTAACATAAGCATCAGCCTCCAATACATCTAAGACCTTGGACTTATAATCAGTCTCATTCATAAAAATCAACCCACCCCTCTTTATCCGGTTTCAATACCCAAATATTGTGCATCCTAAGGCTGTTAATAGCCTGCCATTCTTCTTTGGAAAAATTAAGCTTCCCTCTATTAATTGATTTTGTCCTAGACAAAGCATATTGAAAATCAATTTCTCACATTTTTTTTCAAAACAACATAAAGTAGGGTGCAGTGGAGGATTAAAAATACTGGACTCTCGATTCTCTTCATTGAATACATTATTGTTACCAAAAATTAAATTCAGATTTTACTTATGTAAGAAAAGTTTGAAGTCCAGTAAAATTAACAATGCCCCTGACAAGATCGTAGCTACAGGCTCACTTCCAAACTCACTAAGCCATCATAATCCAACATATGGTATCCTCCATTGGACCCAAAGATCAAAGAGTGAAACAATACTAATTTCATGAACTTTACTTTAACTTAGGAATGGGGTCCATTCCTGTAACGGTATTAGAAACCCAAAAGATTTGGAGAAAATAAAAAAGGGAGAGACAAAAACCTATACAAACATCTTGTATAACCTAGAGCAAAACCTCACAAATTTCATTTTGATGTCCATTGTCTCTACACGTAGGCAAATTAACTGATCTTCTTTAAAATCTGTACCTCTATATGAAGTAGAAGAACTTTTTTTTTCTTTCTCAGTTCACAATAGACAGGCTCCACTAAGAAAAAAGGCATCTCAGAACTAATCCAACCCCTTGACTTACTAGAACCACCAGAGAGGTAATGCAAGAAAGAGATAAAACATGTAAGCAATAATAAAAAATCAAAACCGAAACCTCCTACCAGACAGCAGTGAAATCTCTGCAAGAACCTAATCTAGACTGAAAAAAATATTCACCCTGTGATGTCCACATGCTGGGCCAGTAATCAAAGAGCCTGAATCCTCACCACTGACACTGGAGAGGTACGTTCACTTGGTATACAAATGGATATGCTTAGTATTTCTAGATACAGACCTCTCTGCATCAAGCACAATTTGTCTTAAGAGTACACAGGGCACACATTCAGCTCAGGGTCTGGGTGTCTCTTTCTCTCCCCAGGTCCCCAGTAAGGCTCCCCATTGGCACTGTGGAACGAGTGCTTTGTGTCCTTACTCCAAGTAGCTGACACACACATACACATTCTTTGAGATTTCATTTTCACACACACACATGCGCTTGCACGCACGCGAGCATGCGTGCACACACACACACACACACACACACACACACACACACACACACACACATGCACACAGACAAACTGGGAAAGGCTGGTACAGATTACCTGCTCTACCAACCTTTCTCAGACTATATGGTAGATTCACTGCCACCAGTCAGTTACTGTAAGGCACTTACAAGGGTATCCAATTCTACTGAGTGAAGTTAATATTAATACAAATGGTAATGTTGACCAAACAGCAAGGCTTTCAGGAGTGGCCAGAGTTATCACCAAATAAATATGTGCAAATACACTTAAAGCTTAAATATTCTCTAAAAAAGGATCAGTCAGAATGAAAAGTTTAAATATATTTAATAATAAATAAGAAAAGAACCAGAAAATACTAAATATCTATTTACAATAAACACCAGAGTTTCAGCCACAGTGAATATTAAAAATAACTACAATGGAAAATTTCACACAGTTATAGAAAAACAGTACTTCTAATCTCAATATATTTTCCTAACTAATCTAAAAGAATCACTGTTCCCTAGTTAAGTTACTACCACAAGGCAAGGTGATTTGGGTGAGTAGTCCTTGTTGTCAGATCCAGGTCAGAATGCAGAATGCTGAGAGCAATTTCCTACTAATATCTAAATATTATTTAAGAGTTGATTATATAATGACATCACACGTGGTCATCTGACTGTTTCCCACAACCACCAACACTAGAAGCTCTTAGGTTTTTAGTACCTACTTGTTACCATATAACAGATAGAGCTTTGCTCAGTGTCCTGTCATAAAATCATAAAACACTTCTCTTCTTCCTACAGGAGCTACAACCTATTCTCTAATACAGACATTGCATCTCTGGCTCCCTTCAAAGCTGTGGGATATCATCTTTATGGCTTAACCTGTAAAGAATTTAATTTCAGATATATTTTGAAGTTTAAGATTAACCTCTTCACTTCCAATCCTCTGTTAAGACATATACATTTAATTCAGTTACAATAATACATTTACTTTTCTCTTTCTTCCAGCAGGGCACACCGTTGATACATTTTAACACAAGCAAACCTCAGAGATACATTTTCAGCACAAGCATCTGTAGGAATCAGTTTGCTATACAAATGACATATAATTATTTACAAAATTCCAGCTAGCTGTGCTGGCATATGTAGCTGGCAGTACCTCCTATCATCACATACCCATCTCCAAAATAATAACTTTTCTAATCCAAAAAGCTATTGGGAAACCATAAACAAACTCCTGAAACCTGCAAAAGCTACAAAGCCAAATTCCATATTAAATTAATCAAACCAAAACATTGCACAACAATTCATCTACCACTTCATCCAAGTAATATCTTTAGCATGAGGAAGCATTGGCTCTAGATGATTGGCAGTGCTGAATTGACTCCCTGACCCCTCATGGAAAAGTGAGATAAAGGGGTTTGGATAGATGGATGGATGGATGGATGGATGGATGGATGGATGGTTGGATGGATGGATGGATTTATACCTGCATGCCAGTGGGTTGGTTGTTTTTGAATTTCCCAATATATTTGGTTCTAGTAGAGACTGCCAAGTCTAAGTACTTTTCCAGGTGGGAGTAGAACTCTTATGTAGATGTAGCAACTGAAGCTGCATGGAAGGTGGTGATATTAAAAGTACAGTCTGACAGCTTCTCATTGGGTTTGAGTAGGTTTGCTGTTTCAGAGTGCTTAGATTCATATTTGTTCACAAGGGAAGTATCTGAGACCTTAATTGAGAAGGTTACTAGTCTAAGGCCAGATTTAACCAGGGATGGGGACACTATGGACATGGCCCATGAGGTGATGTTTTGGTATGGCTACAGTTTAGCATGCTTTACCCCCAGTTGCTGGTTAACTAATTGTTATAGGGAATTATAATGCATAGTCCAGCAATTTTTGTTCATACTCAGCTTTTGAGGTATAGGCACACTATTTCATCAATGGATGGTTAAATCATCCATAATTTTTTTTTCATTATGGTTCTTTTAGATATACATTTAGGAATCTCTCATGCTCACCTCAGGATGTCCAGTGTGCCCTGTAACAGGCTTTACATTGATAATTTGTTTTGTTTACTGTAAGTTGAAATTCAATGAGTAATGTTTGAGGGTCTTAGGGAATCTACCTAGAGATGATATGCTATCTGACAAATATGGAACAACTCCAGAAAGAAAGGACACCAGCTCTGTACTTAAAAACTATAATAAAAATAAAAAAAATCCCATTCAACAAGAGAAATGGACTCTGAGAAACTAAAGTACTAAATTAATTGCAAAAACAAACTTTATTTACCATCCTGACTTTTTTGTCAAAAGCAGATTCTGGCACTACTTATTAATTCTGCATTTAAGTAGCTTGTTTGTAAAAATAACTGAAGCCATCATAATAAGCCCCAAATCAATTAATTAGAAACACAAAAATAAAATCAATAATCACTAAAACACATGAACCAATGTTTAAATCTGACATATTTTTTTCTTTGTTTTTTGTTTCTTAAGAATACATTTAGAATCAGTATGCTCATTCAGGGTTGGGAGGGTGGCTTAATGGTTAAGGTGTTTGCCTTGCAAACACAAGGTGCATGGTTTGAGTCTCACAATGGATAATTGGCTAGGCTTAAAATGGCTCGCAAGGGCAGTTAGCTTAGTATTAAAGTATGAACCCACTGATATTCATTGCATTAAGTTCAGTTTGTCATTCATATTCTTTGACATTAAAAAATTGCAGCATTGCCTCACCTTATGTAAGGTTCTGTATCATCAATAATGTCAAAGTAAATTGTTTAAATTACTGTTTTTCGATATATGTGTGACAATATGAGGTACTGCCAGCACAGCTAGCTGGAATTTTGTAAATAATTATATGTCAGTTGTGAATATCAAGCTAATTTATACAAGATGCTTGTGTTACAAATGTATTAGAACTGTATGTCATGTGTATATCGAATTGATTTGTACAGACATTTGTGTTGAAAAGGTATTTGTAAAGTGATTGCATTTGAAATGTATCCACAGTGTGCCATACTGGAAGAGAACAGAAATGTACATGCTCTATTGTAACTGTTTAAATGTATATGTTTTAACAGAGGGATATGGAAAACAGGAGGTTAACCTCAGTCCAGCAAACTTTAAAAAAATATCTGAAATTAAATCACTTTTGGGCTAGGCCATAAAGATGCTATCTCACAGGTTTCAATGCGGCCAGAGCACAATGTCCATACTAGGAAGCTTTCTGTATTGTCTCTAGGGTGAACTAATTACTACTCTGGAAGAGTGGAGGAATGCAATTGTTTTATGACTTCAAGCACCTGACACAGATCTGAGCAAAAGCCCTTGTGTGTATATTTGTACAGGTAGGTGCTAAATCCTGCCAGCTTCCAGCAATGGGGGTTTTGCATGGGAACTAGAACTCAGATGACCAGAAGTTATGTCATTCTTTAAGCTATCCCAGAGGTAATATTTTAGATGTTATTTTGAGAAGTCTCCTAGTGAGACTGAACATTCTGTATTCTGTCTTGAGCCTGAGAATAAGAAGGACCATTCACCACATCATTTGCCTTGCTCTATTAAGTAAGGAGGGAACAGTGATTCTCTTAGATTCAGTCAGGAATATAATGAAGCTTAGTTTAGATATTGTTTTTCTTTATCCGAATCTGTCCTGCAAGATTATTTTTAATATTTCCTGTGATTCTGAACTCTGATGTCACAGTGAATTGATATTTAGTGTTGTCTTGTTCTTTTATTATTTATTATTAACTATATTTAAACCTTTCATTGTGGCTGATCTTTGTAGAGATATTTAATTTTTGAGAGTATTTGCATACTTATTTGGTGACACTGTGTGGGCCACTCCTAATAGCCTTACTCTTGGTCAAACTACCATTTATATTACTGTTAATTTCACTCAGTAAAATCAGACACCCTTTATTAAGGGCCTTAAATTAGCTTGCAAGGGGTGACTGTCTGGGAAAGAGGGGGCATAGCTGGTAAACCTGTGCCAGCCTTTCCCATGTGTGTGTGTGTGTGTGTGTGTGTGTGTGTGTGTGTGTGTGTGTGTGTGTGTGTGTGTGTGTAAATCAAATTGCAAAGAGTGTGTGTCAGCTACGTGGGCAGGGACAGAAGTACTGGCTAGACAGAGAGAGTGTTGGAGGACTTGGCTTGGAAAACTGGCTATGGACTCAACTCTATTGCTGTGTCAATGGGGAGTCTTATTGGGGTTCTGGAGAAGGAGAGAGGACCCAGCCCCAGACTGACTGTGTTCCCTTTGTACTCTTAAGAGAAATCGTGCTTGGTTGTGCATGATGCAGAGAGCTGCATCTGGAGATACAGTGTGTGTACCTGTTATGTTCCTAGTGAACGTTCTCCACAGGTGCCAGTGGTGAACATTGAGGCTCCATGATTACTGGCCCAGAGGTGGAGGGTCATCATAGTGCATTTGTGCAAATATTGGAAAACCCTCACAATTTGCCTCAAGTCTGAATGCATTGTAACACTAAAGCCACATAAAAGAAGGACTGTTGTACTGTGCTGTCTTTACAATTAAACAAAATCTTAGTTACAGTACAGACATGGATGCATTCAAATTGAAGGGGGGCTTCAAGATCAGGCAATTTGTTATTAAGACTTCTAGCATAATATGATTTTATCTGGAATTTGCTGTAAGGTTATTTTTAATTTATGTCAAAATGTCCAGTATCTGAACTCTGCTTAAAAAGGACACTATGGAGGTGGCAAGGGCCTTAACCAGTAAGCAGAAGCCATGGAAAGAAAAGTACAGACCATCCTTTTTAAAGCAAGTTGCTCTGTCTACAACCTCAGTCTAAGACGAGACATATTTGAGTCCCATAGAATGACACTAAATACTGAGCCAGTTGTTGAAGCCAATTATCTTTTCTAAGTTTTAAGCATCATTCTGGCTGAAGGTAGGACTACACTCAGGACCTCAGTGTCACCTGCATTTGATACATGCATAGTGAGATTAAACATGACTACCAGCATATTCTTTAAGGTTGAGCACCTCAAGTCATTCAAACCCTCATGGGCTATAAGGAGATCATATTCACATTTACCCAGTGAAAGGACTGAAGAACCCTTCTGCCATCATGATACTGGCAACAGAGAGACAACTATTTATTACCCTGACCTTGTCCAGGCTTGTAAGCATGGATTCAGTATGCCTGACAATGAAATCCCTAGTTACTAGGCCATTTGTATTTGTAGTTTAAAATCTCAGACTGGTTCAGTTACCTGGCTTTCAAATGTTTAAAATTAATAAATTAAATAAATAAAAGAGAAATAAAGAAAGAAAGAAAGAAAAGAAAGAAAGAAACTACAGTACACTCCCTCTTTCTGGCCTCTCTTTAACCAGCCTCCTCTTTAACCAGCCATCAAATTTCTGCCATAGCCCTAGCAAAAGACAACAGAGAAGAACATCACTTCTACCTCCCCTAGGATAAATAGTGACAGACATTTGAGTTTAGACTTCATATTCTTTAGGAAAATGCAAACTAACACAAATATTGTTATTCTAGCTGATTTATAACATATAAAGGCTATTTTGTATGCTTTTTCCTGATTTACCAGCCATTTGTTTATCCAACCTAAGGTACGTTCCTGGCGAGACTGGATAAGAGGGTGTCTACTGTACCCAAAGCTCCTGAGCATATTAGAGAATGGGGCATACACTGGGTGTCAAACTGAGAGCTACATCCTATGACTCAGCTCTTACTTCCATACCACAGTCTTGTACAACACCTCTAGCCCATCTGCTGGTCAGTCTTCCAGTTCCCTCTGTTATCAATCATAAACAAGATCTCATCATAATTTCACTCCTTCAGCAGAGGTTGTTGCTCTCCACCCTATTTGAAAATAGCAGACCACTCTTTTCTGGGAAAGAACCATGTCCTTTGATTGGGGGTGCTAATTTAGACTTTAGCAGCTTTATACTCAGCAGTTAATCACTTCGGGGCATGCTGGAGATCACAGTCAGTTGAAGCTAAGAAGGCAACATCACCTGCAAACAACAACAATGATGCAACCCTATCATCCTTATATTAGATTTTGGCTGTGCTTTGACATCCTGTCCAAGAAAATCAAAGATAGAAAGGAATACAAGATACATCTTTGGCAGAGCCCTGTGCACACTTGACTTACATTTAACTTAATATTAGGACACGGACACAACTGTTATTTTTAAATACAGGGACAGCAGCAAATATAGGGCCATATACCGTTGCACTACTTAGCATCAGATGCTCCAGACCACATGCTCATATGTCTTCTCTAAGTCAAAAAAACTCATACAGACAGATTTATTGATCTCCCGTGACCCTTCAATATCTGTGCAAGGATAAGGACTAGATCCACTATTCTATAACTAAGATGGAATCCACATTACTGAATCAGGGGCTTAACTGTTGGAGTAAGTCTCCTTTCCAACATCCTGGCTGACAAATGTGATGCTTCTTTGCTTGGAATGTACCATCCTATATCCCCACTCTTTTTGAAAATAATCAGTGGCCTAAGATTCCACTTCTGATAGAACAGTCTGTGTTATTCAACCTGCACGTGAGATAGTCTGAAGTATCGGGCCAACTAGAAGTCCTAAAACTGGATAATGCAAATAAGTAATCTCCATTCCAGTTTTAGGAATTCCTTTTTGGAAATGGTGACCACCACCACCACCAGCCCAGTTTGTCAATCCAAAGGTACTGCTCCAGTGTTCCATGCAAAGCTGAAAAGGAGTGTTAACCATTACACCTCATCAGTGTACATACTTTCAGTATTTCTAAATGGAGGTCATCCACTCCTGCAGCCTTGGTGCAGTGAAACTATTTAATGACAACTGTGTCTTCATCTATAAAAATGGATCTAATTCTGCTTTCTATTTCTGGCACTCCCTCCACAGATGAAGGCAGAACCATCAGATTCAGGAATTCCTCAAATTGCTCATTTCACTTGTCACCAGTGCCTTCATTTAAAGTCAGTGCTTCTCTACCCTTGCTCATTGGTTTGCTAGAACCTCTTTGAGGCCATCCAAAATTCATTCTCCATTGCTTTGACAAGCACTTTCTGCACCTATCCCTTGATTATATCACAGCTGCTGCCTTCCTGCCTTGTCAGTACATTTCATTCAAATGTCGGCTCCACCTCTAGCATTGCAGGGAACATTTTTTTCATTAACATGACCATTTCCTTCACAACAACTGTTCATCAGCAGGTTGTAGGGTTGCTGACAAGACAAGCACCAACTACTTACCTACCATACCTCTCAAGCTGGAATCATAAAAAAATCAACTGTCCAAAAATCTGTATGCTGATTAACATAAAATTTGCATACATAATTATGTAACCCTGCCCGCTCCAATAGAATTGTGGGATACCAACTTTTAAATGTAAATTGAAGAACAGATAAAATATTACACACAAAATAAACAGAACAACAATGGTGTTTTATTTATATTAATATTTGAACTTGTATCAAAATTTGAACTTGTGCAAAACTAAAATACAACTTTCTTTTATAAAAATAAAATTAACTGCTTCAATATTATACAACACAAAATATAACACACTCTTCAGAGTGAGAGCTTTTGCTCAAGTCCAGCTGAGTTCAGACTCTAAAACATAAGAGATAAGAGACTGATTAAGTACTTAATAATAAAATGACATCACATTACATACATCGGGAGTAACAATTAAAAATGACAAAGGCACTCCATATAGGACATGTTGTTTACTTCTTGTATCCTTTTAGCAAGGTATCTCTTTGGGCATTCCAGTTGTTGCGTCTGTCTGGACAGATGCACACAAAAGGAGGCATTATATTCAATGATTAGGCTAATGAGGGGTGAGCAACGGGGGACAATGACATCCCTATATCTACACATAATTCCTTTGTTTATAATACCTTAGTACTTCTGGGTAAGGGAAGGAGACACAGCCATTAAACAAGCCACAGCACTGATATTTGAGCTAATAGAGAAATAGCTATTAACCAAGCCATACTAAGAACTAATCTTTTAAACATAAAAATCTATACATTTTTAGTTTTCTTGCATTGTTCACACATCTCAGAATCACGTATCCATCTACACCTCAAACAAAAAGTTGATAACTGTCTCTTATAGCATCTGTCAAATATCAAAACCACAAGGCCCAGCTCTGTGGTAGAAGGATAAGGCCCCAACTACTCACCTGATAACCCAGGTTCAATTAGTAAGCTGGAAGAACTAAGTAGAGGATGGTGGGAATAAGCAGCCATCGCTGCTTCACCCATCCATGGGGAAGGATACTAGTCTTGTCAACTGCACTGCTAAACACCAGATATGGACATAACATGCAGCATAGTTAGCTGAGGTAATGCAATGCAAGATATGGTTCAGGGAGACTGGAATTTATGAATGATGCACGCATCTCTGAAGAACAGCAGCCAAAGCAGGGAGAATTTTGCTGCGGGACCCTGACCCACTTGCAAAAATGGGAAAAGGGGTTGAGGATGGATGGATGGATGGATGGATGGATGGATGGATGGATGGGGGATGAGTCCCATTGTGTGACAGTTTACTTCCAGCAATTGACTTCACCTCTCTAAGGAGCTTATGAATTTACAACTCTCACACCAACCCAGGAACAGACAAACCAGGAGGATCTTACAATAGAGAGGAATGAATACGTCTATAGGGTGTCAGCAGCAGAGTTTGATGATCTATCAGGCTTTAAAAAATAAAGTGAAGGACACATTATTTGTAGTCAGCACTGACAAACCACAGTTAACTGACCATTTACTTTAGGTAACATAAAATGAAATGCAAAGTATATGCAGCTGAACTTGCTTTATAGCCAGGCTCAGCATAGCAGCTGTGGTTCAACAGTGCAACCTCATGCTTTTATAGGTGTTAGGCGGAAAAATAAATACATAAATAAAATAAAAAAAATGAAAAAAAGAAAAGAATAAGCCAAAGAAATTATGTCTGCCTCCAGCAGTTTACCTTTCATTTTATGAATCCCTGAAGAAATCATCTTTTATTATAAGCACCCAGCATTGCTGTAATGTTGCACCATTTTTTTAAACAAGTCTTTCTCCTGCAACTCAATCGATTTCTACCTTTGCATGTATTTGCAGGAAGTCCATAATAAAGCTAGTACCACCTCAACTCCAACAACATCATTCTTCAGCAAAGCAACCTTTCAGGCCTTTAAGTATTCTCACTCTCCTTATCTGTTTTGCAATGGTATTTTAAACTGGAGTCAGTTTTGTAGCAGCCTCATAACCTTCTTGCAGAATACCACTAAGCCTGCATGAGAACCAAGTTTGTTCTATCTTAAAAAAAATATTTCACTTAGAATTAATTTCACTATTGTACATCTGTTCCTAACAGAAGCAATGTCACATGCCTATTACAAGGCAAAATCTGCCAAACCAGGGACAGATGAGAGGTATAACTAAAAGAACCCTGGAAATGGCCAATGATGCATGGACACCAAGAGCTTGAAATAAAATCTTTTTAATGAGTAAAAACAAACAAACTAAGCATTTTCATTCTCCAGTATGCAAAATTCTTCAGACCCTCTCATTAAAGTTTTTATTTTAAGCTTCTTTTTGTTCATGGATGGTTCGCCACTTCCAGAGTTTGTTTTGTTTTTTCAGTTTTACTGTTTGGCTTTTTTTCAGTGTTAGTTAACAGATGAGAGGAATGTTGATAAGCCCTAATTAATTACCCTATCACTCTAAAGGAGCATTGCAAGTACAATAGTTTGCTTAATGGGGCATCAAATCAGCCTGGGGATCCCTTGCATTATAATGCCAGCAAACAAAAAGCAGTTAGCACAAATATATTATGATAAATCATCCCGACATTGAATATCGATGTGTAAGATAATTTCTGAACATAGGTTCATTGCAGTGGTTCAAAACAAGACATGTTGCTGTTGCATACAGAAAGCTGTAAGCATAGACCAAGTTCTACCTGTTTTGAGTCTTAGCCTAATTTAAGGAATATCCAGCAGCAACCATGTCTTGTTCAATAAACCTCCTCAGAGCAGCAACTTTCAGTTCTCCATCTATCATGCAATGGTTGTTCCCAATGAATCAACAACATATGAACATACATCATAGAGGTAAAGGTAAACACACACTACAGACTGAATCCTTAGCCGAATTCTGACTGGCTGGCAGTCTGCCTCACGAAGATGACATCATTGCGCACACCCGCACATGATGACATCAGCAACAACTTCAGAAAAAAGAAATTAGAAAATAAATGGAAAATTGTCAGGAATTGAAGGGGCCACTCAGGAATTTCTGGCACCCCATTATTTTGCCCTCAAAATGGGTTAATACTGAGGAATGTGGTGTGGTTGAGAAGTAAGCTACCTACTTTTGACTATAGCTTCTTCATTTTGCCTCACCTGTTGAGGCTTTGAATAAGGCCCATTCAGACTCCACATCTTTGAACTCAGATATATTAGAGAAGCTGTTCTGCAGGTGGATTTTGAACTCATTCTGTATAAAAGCATCAGATATACATTTCCTGGACACCCTTGCTACATGATTGGGATTCTTATATCTATTTAGCCACTATTCCAACCATCTCACTTAACATATCACCAAACTGTGATCAATTTACAACTTTAAACTTCAGTTTACTTGTGTGTCCAGAGCATATGGTTTCAGATCTGATGACATGACTACATACTCAGTCGGTGACCTTTGGCCCAAGGTTGTACCTCTCAAACTCTTAGATTAAGAAATCTGGACAAAGCCACACATAATGGGAAGACAAAGGCCCAAAAATAGGGACACTTTTTTTAAAAAGTGCTCTAGCAGACATAGAAAGTTTATAAAATAACAGGTTTTGTCTTAGCATGTATTTTCTGAAGGATATTAAGTCTGAAACTCAAATGTCCACCATTATTTTCTGACTTTGGTCCTCAAAGATTTGCTAGTGATTTGCCAGAAAACCACAATTTTATGAGAAACAGCCTAACATATGAGACAAAAATCTGTACATTCTGTGAACGTCTGCAGTTGAGAGGTATGCCCAAGGTGCTTTGGAACAAAGTGCACTCATTAGAACCCTTCTGTTTAAGAATGGGGTTTGTTGTGTATATTGCATGAGTAACACAGAAGTTAATGAACACAGGTGGACACAATGCAAGATGAAAGGCAGACACATTCAACAGTAAATTGAAGGAAGGATTTGACTACAACAGAAACTCAAAGATAGGATTTAATTAAATTAACAGCAGAGGTCAACTGAGGAAATAACGACTTTGTCAGGTGCAAGACCCAAAGATACAGCTCAACATCTATTATTTTTTTCACAGCTCCCAATACTTATGTGACACTCCCCTCAATGCAATAGGAGTGAGTCTAGGAACAGGGACAAGAAAAGGCAGAAATTATCAATATAAGTGAAGAAATGAATGATACACAAAATGTATTGATAGTTAATTTGTCCAGATTCTGTTTAACCAAATCTCAAAAAGGACTTCTTAACAAAGGACTTTCACTTATTCCTTCATTAAATTCTGGGTTACATGCATATACTTTTGACATCAGATATTTTGCAAGGAACCTCATGTTAAAGAGTATACAAAGAAATAGCAATGGAAGTTATTTGAATAGGTTTAAGGAACAAAGCCTATATATGCTGCCATTTAATTCAGTAGTTGACACCTTTGTCAGAGTCTGTGAGAATGAAGTGGCAAATTTAAGGAATGGAATGGTAGTCATTTTTAGAATTTAAATATGGATGAGAAGTCAGCACTACAAAGACTGATGACCAACACTGACTTGATTATAAGACCAGCAGACAAAGGGAGAGCCATTGTGCTCATGGATAAAAGCTATTATGTGAAAAAGATGTGTCATCTACTTAGTGATGTCAACAGATATAGTACACTATGGTCCTCTGAAAGATAATATTGTACGGAAGATACAAGAACAACTATATGACCTAATGGTATCCAACATAATTAACCAAGACCTTTATGAGTATTTTTTGTTAAAGATCCTATCATTCCCACCATTAAAGGTTTATCAAAGATACACAAAGATGCTAAAGATCCTCCCATGCATCCAGTTGTATCTGGAAATGGTTGCATTACCAAACCGATTTCTATATATGCTGAATATAAATTAAAGAAAGCTTTAGTGAAAGCAAACACCATTTTGAAGGATACTGAAGATTTCTTAAATTCTCTATCTGATTATTTACATTTATCTAACAGTAAGGAGTTGTTATTTAAGGATACAGTTGATGTAATAAGTTTATTCACTGTAATCCTAAATGAATATGTGATTGAAGCAATTTGAGAATTCTTGAGTTTCAAGGAAGCATATGGAAAGAATGAGATTTCACACATTTGTATGCTTTTAGAGCTGATCTTGGAGAACAATGTTTTGGTGTTTCAGGACGATTACTATCTATAAAAATGGGGGTGGCAAAGGGCATCCCCTGTGCAAATAGTAATTCAAATCTAGTTATGGCATATTGGGAAGAGAAATATATATTTAATGAAGGGAATAACTGTTCGAGATATGTTTCCTTTTATAAGAGATTTGTTGATGATGTTTTCTTTCTTTGTAATGGAGATGAAAGACAGTTAATGAGCTTTATTGATTATCTTAATCATACCACAACATTTTTAAAATTTGATCTTCACTTTGCATGAGATAAGATTAATTTTTTGGATTTCACTTTAACCAACAGTGAACGTGGGAATATAGATACTGAGATATTTCACAAAGCATGCTGGAAGAATCATCTCCTCCATTGTAGCATTATGCATCCAAGACATAGATTTAATCAGGTAGCAAAAGGACAATTTTTTCGTGCTTCTAGATTATGCATGGATGAGTCAAGAGTAGAACAAGAAATAGAAAAAGTGAAAGATAATTTATCCCTTAGAGGCTATAAACTGGATTTAGTAACTAAAATAGCATCTGAAACTAATAAAGGAATGAGAGAAAGGATAGGTAAATCATATTTCCATAAACAACAAATAGTTCAAGAGGAGTCCTCTATAGGACAGTGGAAGAAACACACAGTATTTAAATGTTCACTCACTTATAGTCAAAACGTTCAAGAAATTTTTACTGTTATAAAAGGCAATTGGAAAATCCTATGACAATATTAAAGGTATTATTGGTGAGATACCAAGATTTAGCTTCAAGATTAAGAAGAATCTAAAACAGCTATTATGTAAAGAAGGTGTAAGGAAGAATGCACATAATGGCAGATGTGGAACTTTTAGATGTGGCAAATGTAAAGTTTGTCCTTACATCAACACTAATAATTTATTCTGTCATCCTGTTAATGATAGAAAATATTAATGATATACTTATGTTGACTGCAATACAAAGAATGTGGTATACTTAGCAGTCTGGAAAGCCTGTACAAGTTTCTATGTAGGCAAAACTATATGCCCTTTAAAAACTAGAATTTCAAGCATCTTAGTGATATTAGGTTACAAAATAAAGAATTCTTAGTTCCAACACATTATGTTGCATCCAAAACACAAGTTTCATTTTTCATTACTAGAAGTTGTGACATCTACCTCACGTAGAGGTGATTTAAATAATTGTACTGAATTTGCTGAAAGTCGTTGGATAGCTGATTTATCAACTGATAAGGCAACAGGTGTTAATGGTGTATTTCCTTTAAAACCACTACTTTTGGGAAGGAAGCAGAATAAGAAGATAGTTTTCTGATGTCGCGTTTTGATTAAGTAGCCAATTGGTTTCTCTTCCTTTAAAAAGCACTCACAACTATAGTGTAACATGATATGAAGAAGGCAGATACAAAAACAACTTTATGACCTAATGTTATCTGACATAATTAGCCAAGACCTTTATGAGTATTTTTTTGTTAAAGATTATCATTCTCACCATTAAAGGTTTACCAAAGGTACATAAAGATGCTAAACATCCTCCGATGCATCCAGTTGTATCTGGAAATGGTTGGATTACCAAACCGATCTGTATATATGTTGAATATAAATTAAAGAAAGCTTTAGTGAAAGCAAGCACCATTTTGAAGGATATTGAAGATTTCTTAAATTCTCTGATTATTTACATTTGTCTAACAATAGTAGCCAATTGGTTTATGTTCCTTTAAAAAGCACACACAACTATAGTGTAGCATTATCTGAAGAAGGCATTAGCCGAAAGAGCTCATTATTATTTTAAACTTCTCTGTGTTGATCACAGTTTTTTTGTACAATAAAGTCTTTGTTTTAAATTTATTTTATCAGCAGTTCTACTTTGTGGCTCAGCTACATTTGTTTGTTGGATAACACAGATGTTCAACAACAATTCACTACCTGGGTTCGGATCAGGTTAAGCATTCTTCCCGATCACTGCCAGTTAGGTATCCACATCATTCTCCATTGGGGCATTGAAGCCTTATAGGAGAACTACAGAACTCATGCATGATAACCTATTGAACATAGAACTGATTGCTTTTAACAAAGAAGAATACTCTAAATGGATATCAGCTGTATATATGAAAACAACAGAGACTTTCTTTCTGCAGCTTGCTCTAAAATTGAGGTAACCTTGTTTACCAGTACAAACTTCAACAGAATGGTACCCAGCTGAGGGCTTATATGTTTCCCTATATATGATTGGTGATTTACTGACAGTTAAATCTTGAGCAGTAGAGAGACCACTCCCCTTCAGAAGTCTGGTTCCAGAACAAATGGCGTGCTTAGAGGTAAGATCAGCTGTACTGAGGTGACACTGCATTACCCCACCTAAAAAAAAATTCCATTGTCATAATCACTTGGAGGTTTTGAGCCAAGAGGATGGCTCCATATTGTGTTTTTTAGGTTGTTCTTGAATGCCACCCAAGACTGGCTCCAAGGGTGGTTCTAATATCCCTGTTCAGGATGAGATTCTCATGGTGCTTAAATAAACCATTATGGAGGCAATTTTGACTGTTGCTTGTTTGACACCTCCTGTTATAATTTTCCAGTGAAGACTGTACTAGAAGCAAGTAATAAAAGGTATGAGCAGGTATAGCTTAGCTTTTTAATATGTATACATCTTTCAGTTTTGTCTGTTTTGCAAGTGTATTTTGTGCATTTATCTTTTTAATGTTTATCTAAAGTAATAGAATCAGAACCAGGACGACAGCACCCTTAGTGTTTTTTCTGACTTCTAGATTGTAAGACTTAGCTACTAAACCTTTAGCTCTTTTTCTTGAGAATATTTTTCTCTGTCCAAATGTCAAGGCATCAGAAATTGTACTTTTTTCTGCATTAATTTGGCAGAATCTATGTACATATGTATTTACTTTTCTCATTACAGCTGTCAAACAACAATAAAGGTAGAATTTGTGTATACGCTTTCTTTCATAGTGATTTCTTCCCTGACAGGAATCTGGAGAAAATTAGAGCTGTTTCTCATTTGAGTGACTTAGCTCCAATATTATGTTGCTTGTTAAAAGTCTGCATTTTATGTTGATTCTCATTCTGAATCAGAATTGATTTTTTTTTCACTTTTTTGAATCATTCACTTCTACTTTTATGGCTTAAAGGAGTATCATAAGTGAAACTACAAGGTAGCTATGATAAGATCTGAGCCAAGGCTGACTCATGTCATATTTTATTTCTTTGGTAAGTACCTTGGCTGCAACATGTGGGAGGCTGTGGCCCTATATCCCTGCTATTTAATATAGTCTTGTAGTCTTCTCTATGTGAGGTCTTAACATTCATCAGACTCAGTTATTATACAGCCATCCTTCCAAAAGACTTTATGGTCTGTCATAGCACATAGTCTTATTACTGGAGAAGATAAAACATCTGTATTATTACTATTTTTCTGCATTGAATCAACCTCTATTGTATGTCTTCTGCTAAGACATTGACTCTTTTTCCTCTGTAAGTACAACAGATGCTACAGTTATTTATATCCCCTGTGACACCAGTGAGCCAAAAGTCCAGGCAACTGAAAAGTCCACATGCACGGGCTATTTAAAAATAGAAAAGGTGTAAGGAACTCACTAGATCTGTGGGAAGGTACCTGTGATTTGGGATGCTTGGTAAAGGTGGAAGCTGTAAAAAGTACTTTGTTCTAAAAAATATTTTCTCTGGTACTCCATGCAAGCTGGCCAGACCTTATCAACCTTGAACTTCTTATGACAGACTTTTTGAACAAGTTTACTGGGACATCATTAAAAGTAATCACTCATGATGCAAAAGCAAGAAATTAGCTCTGTTATCTTACAATTTATATTATTTAGTTCCCACTTGTCTATATATGATATTAATTATATTACTTAGGTATTACTTGTCTGTAGAGTGCTAGGAATTCCCATTGAACTTGTCTGTTTCAGTCTGTCTGCCCCTCTCTGTCTCTCTGTCTCTCTCTCTCTCTCTATCTCACTCATGCCCTAAGTCACTTTGAAAGTTTGTTGTATTGACTAAACTTCAGTCTATCTGAAATTACTGTGGACGTTTGCTGTTTTGACTTAATACACATGGTGGATAAAGGTGTTCAAAAACTGGAAATGTTACTCCTCCGGGTCCAATAGCTGTTGAACAGCAGAGTGTGTTCATGAAACAGAGAGGCATGTGCTCAGAGGAATTTGTTGTCAGAAGTGAAATGGTTGCCCAGAGGATTGTGTTGTCAGAATTGGAATGGTTTCTCTGGGAATGCCAGAGGCTGCTGCACAAAGGCTATGCTTTTCAGGGATAAGGCTATGATAAGAAGCTTTATTATAGGTCTTCATAAAAGGCCGTGCTAAAGGAGGGTCAATCCCAATCAAGTCTCAAGAACTGTGGCTGCAGTAGGTGGCACTGGCAGTGTTGGCCCCTTTTCTATTCTTTTCTAGAACATGGGGAAACTGTCTTAGCAAAAACTAGTTATATTCAGATTCTTTGATACATTGTTCTGGCCTTTTCCAGTATCTTCTGGCTTAAGTGAATATTGGTATTGAATAATAAATAGTATTATAATTACTATAAATATTAAGTTTAGTTAGTTGAAATGTCAAGCCTGTTTAAAATTGTGCTGAATCTGTGAGGTTGATAATGCTGTTGATGGATGCAATGCTATGTTGTCCATACTCAAATAACAAATAGTTACAGAAAAACAAAATAAATATCTGTGGAGTACTGACTCCTGTCTTAGATTATACACAGCATTTCTAATTAGCAAAAAGTAGTGAATGTCTGTATTCCTATTTAACATGTTACCAGACTATCTGTATAAAATAATAACTCTCACCACAGAATGTTGGAGTGTATTTAATTTGATTTATTTCCATGAAACTGAACAGGGTTGTGAAGATAGGTGAAGGCTGCCAGCCTAGCTAGATAGAATTTTGTAGACAATTCTGTCATTTGCAAATATTAATGTAAGCCACAGGCTTGTTCTCTTAAATGTGAAAATACTGTATTGGATGTTGAACTGGAAAGAAAATGTAACAACAGTGCACTGTGCTGTAAGAAAGCTGATAAGTCAAGCATTGTGAAATTCCTTGATCTCAAATCTGGAGCCGAGATGCCTAGAGGGAGGCATTCTGCCTATTGCTTTGAGGCCAGAGGTAATGGCTAGAATTTACAAGTATAATTCCTCTTATTGCTCTGGCTTCCTGACCAGCTGCAAGATCAAAAGGGCAATTAACCTCGGAAAGTCTGTTAGCCTGGGAACCAGAAAGAAATGATGTAATCTGAAATGAATCAGTGGTACTTTGTTACCAATTTAAGGACAGAGAGACTCAGAGCATTTAGCATTTGTCTTGAGAACAACCAACTCACCAGCACTGCCTATGCTGTATATGCAAGTTTATTTTAGAACTGTGTTTTCTCTTAGATGTAGCTAGGAACTAGGAAGATTAGATTACTTTTTTCTGTATTGATGTCAGAACTTTTCTACTGCAATATTTTAAGTATTTCTCTATGATCTCTGAACTCTTGACTAGCACTGTGTAGTAAGAAGTATTGCCTTGTGTTTTTATTATTTATTATTAAATATTTTTAAACCTTTCAATTGTGGCTGTTTTGTGTAGAGATAATTTAAGCTCTAAGAGTACATGACATGTATTTAGTGATATTGTACAAAGCCACTCCAATAGCCTTGCTGTTCAGTCACACTTACCATTTGGATAATAATATTGCACAGTATAATTGGACACCCTTCCATAAGGGCCTTTTAGTAGCTTATAAATATTAGTGGGTGGTGGCAAGTGGTACTACCGTATAGTCTGGGGAAAAGGGGCACAGCTGGAGAACCTGTACCAGCTTTCCCCAGGAGTGTCTGTGTGGTTGTATATAACTCTTATCTCAAAGTGTGTGTGTGTGTCAGCTACTTGAGCAGGGACACAAAGCACTGGTTGGATAGAGAGGGTGCAGGAGATTTTAGCTTGCCCACTAGGCTGAGATCTGTACCCTATAGCTGTGCCAGTGGGGTGTCTTATTGGGGACCTGGAGAGAAAGAGAGAAACCAGCCCCAGACTGACTGTGATCTCTGTGTGCTCTTAAGGGAACTTGTACTTTACTGTGTGTGTATTTATTATCCTTTCCCTATATTGGATGGCTCTCACTGGTGTTAGTGGTGAAGATTGAGGCTCCTTGATTGCTGGACCAATTAATTGCTTGGCAAATACTAATTGGCTTGTAGTGATGTATACTGAATTCCTGTAGCTTGAGTACAGTGATCTCTGAAGGTGTTTTGTACTCTAAATCAGCCATGCAGGGAATACTTAGAGTTCAGATCACAACCGTTTTATTTCTTTTTGTTAGCTTAGTTAGTCACAAGAGCAGGCAACATGTCAGTAGAGGAGTACGGAAAGCTGGCAAGGAGACAGCTGACTGAGATGTGCCAGGCTAAGGGACTGGTGCATGGAAAGCTAACTAAGGCAGACATGATTGCAGCTTTGGTCACAGCTGCATCAGAAAGCAGCAACCAGGAGGATGATCAGACTAGCAGTGGAGATGTACCACACTCAGGGAATGGATAGCTCAACCTTTCTGCAGAGGATTAAAAATCCATCTGGAGCTAAAGAGACTTGAGTTGGAGGCCAGGAGTTTGGAAATAGAAGCAAGTGAGAGACTGAAGCATCTATAGTGTTAGGAGAATGAGAAACTGTGACATTTGCAAGCTGAGGAGAATGAAAAACTGCTACGCCTGGAAGATGAGGAAAAGGAGCGGCAGAGGCAGCATGAAAAGGAGACACTGACTCTTTGCCAGAGTCATGGAGGTAATGGAAAAGGGAGTAACCAGACCCCAGAAGTGCAAGAGGTCAATAAATTTCTTCTGCAGTTTAAAGTGGGGGATAATTTTGATAGTTTCATTCATATGTTTGAGAGGGTATGTAAACAATATGATGTTGACCAAAGGCTCTGGGTACGGTTCCTGACCCCCTTACTCCATGGTAAAGCTGTAATTGTGTTATCTAAAGTTGCTGATGATCATGAAAGTTTTGATTATACTGTTGTTAAGAATTGCTTGTTAGAATTTTTAAAGCTAACACCTGAAACGTATAGGAAAAAGTTTTGTGAGCATAGACACAAGGCAGATGAAAGTGTGTTTGAATATGTTGCTGGATGAGTGGATATCAGGTCACGACTTCTGAAGTGCTGGCAGACCTTTTGGTGAGGGAACAAGCCCATAGCACTTTGCCTGAGGACATGAGGATCTGGTTAGCTGATAGACAATGTGCTACTTCAGATGGGTTGGGGAAGAAGGGAGACTTATACCTAGCAAGCAAGGCATCACTGCACAGGAAAGAGACCCCCAGTACTTTTCAGGGGTCTAAAGGAACCCATGGTAGGCAGCCCAGACTGCCCCAACAGAATCTGCCAGTACCAGGGGAAGCCACTAGTCCAGGCACACATCCAGGACCTAGGGTTAAATGTTCTGAATGCAGCCAGTGGTGCCATGTGGCATACAGCTGTCCACCGAGGCAAGATGGGGAACAAAAGTTGAGGGAGCCAGTAATTGGGGAAGACAACATGCCAATAGTAGGTTGTCTTGAGATAACAGGGGTACCAAACTCCCATCCTGCAGATGTCCTGATAGGGAAGGATTTTGATGAGGCAGTACTAAGTGTTAATGCAGTTACATGCAGTCAGGCTTCAAGACAAACATATGGGTCTGGTAGCCTGGGGAGACCCAGACAGACTGCTTACTTGCAGCCAGGACTGGAGAGGTGTTCACTTCAGGTAGGGAGCTACTCTGTAGCAGTGAGACTGAAGGTGAGCCACAGCTGCTTGTGGGTACTGATGGTCCCTTGGACACAGTGACTGCAAAGGTAGAGGAGAGTAGCAGTACCCAGGCTGACAGTGAGGCACCACTGTCAGAGGATGCCAGACTTCCTGTAAAATGGGAGCTGGGAAGGATTACAAGGAAAGAGTTGAGGCAGGCTCAGCTCTCAGATCCTACATTACAAGGCCTGAGGCAGGTAGCTAGTGAGGCACCTGATTCCCAAGGGAAGGGGAAACCTGTATACTGGGACAAAGGGTTACTGTATAGAGAGTGGACCCCTGAGTGAGGGCTAGAAGGTGAGAGGGTACAGTAGTTGTTAGTGCCTAGACCCTACTGATTGGTGCTTCTAGCCAAAGCCTATCATATTCCCGTTGCAGGTCATATGGGCATAAAATGTACAAAGAGATGTATTATGCAGAACTTCTATTGGCCTGGAATTTCCAGAGATGTAACAGGGTACTGCAGGACCTGTGAGCAGTGCCAAAAGGAAGGCAAGCCAGGAGACAAGGTGAGAGCTCCTTTGATGCCTTTGCCTGTGATAGAGGAGTCATTTCAGAGAGTAGCTATGGCTATTGTGGGTCCTCTGAGTACCCCAAGTTCCACAGGGAAAAAGTATATTCTAGTGGTAGTGGATTATGCTACGTGGTACCCTGAGGCAGTGGCTTTGTCCTTCATTGAGGTAGAAAAGGTGGCAAATGCTTTGTTAGAGATTTTCAGCATGGTAGGTTTCGAAAACAATACTGAATGACAGAGGTGCCAATTTCATGTCAGACCTGCTGGCTTGAATGTGGAAGTACTATGGGGTGAAGCACCTGAAGACCACCCCTACCATCCCCAGACTAATAGTCTGGTTTGGAGGTTAAACTCTACAATCAAGTCCATGCTATGGGCCTTTGCAGATCAGTTTAAGAGGGAGTGGGACAAATATTTTTCCTATTTGTTGTTGTTTACAGAGGGGTTCTCCAGGAATCCAAACTTTTTTTCACCCTTTGAGTTGCTGTATGGGCATAGGGTGAGGGACCTCTAGATTTAATTCGAGATGAGTGGGAAGGTGAGTGTGAATCTCACAAGGAGTTTGTTGTGGCATATGTCCTAAACATCAGGACAAGGCTCAGAGAACTCATGGGCTTGGCCCAGTAGAACCTGGCAGAAGCCCAACAACAGAAAAAGGTGGTATGACAGGACTGCTCGAGCTAGAGAGTATGCTGTAGGGCAGCAGATAAAGGTTTTCATTCCTGTCAGACACAACAAGCTGCAAGCAGCTTGGGAGGGACCCTGCAAGGTGGTAAGAAAGGTAAGTGATGTTAACTACATGGTGGAACTGCTAGGCAGAGGGCAGGGGCACAAATTGTACTATGTTAACATGATGAAACCTTACCATGATAGGTAGGCCCTTGTGCTGAGCATTTGCAGTGGATTGCAGGAGGAGTCTGAGGGAGATCTGGTGACTGATCTCCTTAGTGAGGCTCAGACTGACACCTCAGTGGAAGGGGTAGCAATGTCCCAGCAGCTGTCTCCTACCCAGGTTTGAGAAATCCAAGTAGTGTTACAGAAGTTTGGGGACATGTTCACTGGAAAACCAGGGTGCATCCACCTAGTGAAGCACCAGGTGGATACAGAACCCCAAAGGCCTATTAGGTAGACCCCTTATAGGGTGCCTGAGAGAGTCAAACAGACTCTGAGGGAGGAGATACAGGAGATGTTTGAACTAGGAGTAATTCAAGAGTCCAACAGTCCCTGGGCCTCCCCAGTGATGTTGGTGCCAAAGAAGGATGGCAGCCAGGTTCTGTGTGGACTAAAGGAAATTAAATAGTCACACAGAGTCAGATGCTTATCCCATGCCTAGGACAGATGAGGACCTAGAGCAGCTCAGTGGGGCTAAGTATCTTACCACCATTGATCTTACCAAGGGTTAATGGCAGGTGCCCTTGACTCCCAGTGCTAGAGAGAGGTCAACCTTTGTGACTCCTTTTGGCTTGTATGAGTTCACAAAGATGCCCTTTGGGATTAAAAATGCCCCAGCAACTTTCCAGAGGCTGGTAGATCACATCCTAGCAGGAGGGTTTGCCCTTGCTTACCCAGATGATATTGCCATCTACAGCCATTCCTGGCAAGAGCACCTTCAACATGTCAGGGAGGTGCTGAGCAGACTACAGAGGACAGGGTTGCCCATTAAGCCAGGCAAATGTCAGGTGGGTATGGCAGAGGTCTCCTACCTGGGACATAGAGTGGCATTGTGGCGAGTAGTAAGATCAGGTCAGAACTTGCCAAAATGAAAGTTATTCAGGTATGGCCTGCACCTGTTACCAAAAAGCAGGTGAGGGCATTCTTAGAGACAGCAGGGTACTACAGAGTATTTGTCCTCAGTTATAGTACCATAGCTGTTCCCCTCACAGACCTGACAAGGAAGAACATGCCAGATAATGTAGTGTGGACCACAGCATGTGAGCAGGCATTCCGGGAGCTTAAGGAAGCTTTGGGAGGCCCCCCTGTGTTAGCCAGTCCAAATTACAGCAAATAATTTGTTGTGCAGGTGGATGCTTCAAACCATGGGGTGGGGGCTGTACTTAGCCATATTTCTTCAGAGGGAGAAGAGCACCCAGTGGTTTAACTCAGTCATAGGCTCCAACCCAGGAAGGAATGCTATGCAGCTGAGAAAAGGAATGTCTTACCATAGTGTGGGCACTACAGACACTTCAGTCTTATCTGTATGGAAGAAAAATCACTGTAGTGACAGATCACAATCCCCTAACATGGTTAAACAGAGCCAGGCAGCAAACTGCCAAGTTGCTAATATGGAGCCTAGGGTTGCAAGCATATATGTCAGTGCAGCACCGCAGTGGGATTAGCAATGCCAATGCAGATGGGCTCCCAAGACAGGGAATAGGGTAAGGCATACTCAGATAGACCTAACCCTCTCAAGCAACGTTTCTCAAGGGTCACTTGAAAAACTAGCTTGACTTCTCCAGGGGGGGGGGGGGTGTGAACATAGGTGAAGGCTGCCAGCCTAGCTAGATAGAATTTTGTAGATAATTCTGTCATTTGTAAATATTAATGTAAGCCACAGGCTTGTTCTCTTAAATGTGAAAAGACTGTATTGGATGTTGAACCGGAAAAAAAATGTAACAACAGTGCACTCTGCTATAAGAAAGCTGATAAGTCAAGCATTGTGAAATTCCTTGATCTAAAACTCGGAGCCAAGATGTCTACAGGGAGGCATTCTGCCTATTGTTTTGAGGCCAGAGTTAATGGCTAGAATTTACATGTGTAACCACAAAACAAGTCCTCCTGCACGAAAGGCAATTGCATGGCTCCACAAAGTAAAGTACATCCACAAAGACAATGATCCAGCAAACTGTGACCTGAAAAATTTATTAATTAATGCAGCATACAAAATAAGTAACCAGACCGGTTTCAGCTGGTAAGAAACACAGCCTTCATCAGTGTGAACATAAAAACAAGTACTACTGTTTATATACCTGCATTTTAATTAATCGAAACTTCCATTGTTTCATTTAAAATTGCCCATTAAGTCCAGGTGGAAATAATCCACCTAGCTTTACAATCCATTTTTTCTCTTTAGAATTTAGAATGGAATGCCAACCTGTTTTGTTTAATTTATTTCCCTTTACCACATCAATAGTCATAAATGTAAATTTAGCTGATTTATATATCATGCAATGTTTATATAGTGCATTGTTGGATTTTTTGTTCTTAATGTTACTTACATGCTCTGAGATTCTCAGCCTGAGTGGACGAGATGTTTGGCCAATATAGAAAGATCCACAAGTGCATGTGGCTAGATATACAAGCCAATCACTGCTGCAATTGGCAAAAATATTAATGTCATACACAATGCCACAGTTTTTACTCATGAACTGTTTGGACTTAGATATTTTATCACAGTGTATACAGTGGCCACATGGAAAACATCTAATCAAAGGTTCACCTGTAATAGTAGTTTGTGTCACTTGAGACCAACTTTTGTCATGAGAATGTTTGTAATGATTGAAACAGGACGCCAAATTTTTACCTTTGCGAAATGAAACCAGACACCTATCCGGTAACATATTCAATAGATCCTGGTCACACTGTAATATGTTCCAATGTCTGTATATGCTATTAATAAGTGCATCTGAATTCCTCACATATGTGGTGACAAATCTAATGGGTTGTGGGTTCCGTTCTTCACGTAATTTGTAAGTCAGCAGATCCTCCTTTTTCAATGTATTCGCCCAGTTGCTGGCCAGCAGAACATGTCCCATATGATATCCCTTGGACTTGAATCTGCTAGTCAAGTCCTGTCTATGTTCTTGAAAAGTGGATTCCTGAGAACAAGTATACCTCATTCATATATATTGTGATTTGGGGATATTCCTTTCTATGTGAGGGGGATGAAAACTAGATGCATGGAAGACAATGTTGAATTGTGGATACTTCCTATAGACCTGCGTACTTAAAATATGATCAGGTAATCTATTGATCAGGACATCAAGGAAAGTGATGGTATCTACATGATGGTTAACTGTATAATTTCTCTTATTGCTCTGGCTTCCTGACCAACTGCAAGATTAAAAGGGCTATTAACCTCTGAAAGTCTGTTAACTTGGGAACCAGAAAGAAATGATGTAATCTGAAATGAATCAGTGGTACTGTGTTATCAATTTAAGGACAGGGAGACTCAGAGCATTTAACATTTGTCTTGATAACATCCAACTCACCAGCACTGCCTATGCTCTATATGTACATTTATTTTAGAACTGTGTTTTCTCTTAGAGATAGCGAGGAACTAGGAAGATTAGCTTATTGTTTTCTGTATTGATGTCAGAACTTTTCTACTGTATTATTTTAAGTATATCTCTGTGATCTCTGAACTCTTGACTAGCACTGTGTAGTAAGAAGTATTGTCTTGAGTTTTTATTATTTATTATTAAATATTTTTAAACCTTTCAACTGTGGCTGTTTTGTGTAGAGATAATTTAAGCTCTAAGAGTACATTGCATATATTTATTGATATTGTACAAAGCCACTCCCGTATCCTTGCTGTTCAGTCACACTTACCATTTGGATAATAATATTGATCAGTATAATTGGATACCCTTTCATAAGGGCATTTTAGTAGCTGATAAATATTAGTGGGTGGTGGCAAGTGGTACTACCGTATAGTCTGGGTAAATGGGGCACAGCTGGAGAACCTGTGCCAGTCTTCCCCACGAGTGTCTGTGTGGTTGTATATAACTCTTATCTCAAAGTGTGTGTGTGTGTGTGTGTGTGTGTGTGTGTGTGTGTGTGTGTGTGTGTGTGTGTGTGTGTCAGCTACCTGGGCAGGGACATGAAGTACTGGTTGGACAGAGAGGGTGCTGGATTTTTAACTTGCCCACTAGGCTGAGGTCTGGACCCTATAGCGGTGCCATGGGGAGTCTTACTGGGGACCTGGAGAGAAAGGGAGAAACCAGACCCAGACTGACTGTGCTCTCTATGTGCTCTTAAGAGAAATTGTACTTTACTGTGTGTGTATTTATTATCCTTTCCCTATATGGGCACCCCTCACTGGTGTTAGTGGTGAGGATTGATGCTCCTTGATTGCTGTGCCAGTGCATGGGCATCACAAGGATAATAAGCTAAAACATACAATTTTCATAGATAACTAAAGGTTACTTCCAGAGATGCGCACATACACACACACACACACACACACACACACACACACACACACACACACACACACACACACACACACATGCACACACGCACACACACACATATGCACACATGCACACACGCACACATCTAAAACAGAATTCTAACATCTTTTTCTTTGTTTTAGTGCTATTTTTGGACTGGTGTCAAGGCCAAAGGACTTTGCATCATACCTCATGGGAATCTTCATTTGCAATCTGCTGTTGTACCTGGCCTTCTACATCATAATGAAGGTGAGTACTAGTCCGACAAAGAAAGGTGAGTGCTGAGAAATAGTTAAGTGATATGCTTGATTGGTTATTTCACTAGATTGATTGATGTAGATCATTTATACTAAGCAATAACCCCTGACTGGGTATGGAGTTTATTGGATTTACCCATGGTTGGTGTGGTTTGATCATGAGGGTGAAGCCCGAGTGATCAAACAAAGCCATCTGTGGGTAAATCTTGTGAAAGCCACATCCAGAAGTGGGTTATCGTCATTATACAATGACATTATTTAAGAAAGAAATTGTTTACCTTTTTTAAATAATGTCTTTGTATAATGGTGAGTTAGTGCCCTTCCACGGTCTTCATTCTTTATTGATTAACTGCGCATACATATGGTACGTATGTCTGCGCATTTGTGCAGTAATCAGTAGAGTGCTAAGGAGCTACTATGGGAGAGAGCATTCTCATATGAGTTTGCCTCTCAGTCTTTTTTTTTTGGAAAGTGTGAGGGACAGGAATTGCTGCATGAGTTAGAGTGCTTACTAGTTCAGACTGATGCCCATTCCTGGGGACCATGTTTTTTATGGCATATTGTGTGGTTACTACTAGCTCTCAAATTTCTTTTTTTTCCCCAACATGTCCTAATAGAAAGTATGGCAGCTCAACTGTAGTTCAATGACCAGACTTCTTTTTATCAGGATATGCTCGATTTACAATGGGCACTCTAACTAGGGTGTCCAATCAGCATGCATGTTTTGAAATGACATTTAACCTATTGTTGCACAGAAACCATTACCGTAACAATTATATCTCTTTCAAGCAAGTAGCAGTCATTATAGATAATGTTTTATGTATGAGAAGTACCTGACCTTCAGGTTAGAGTGGACAGTTCAAAGATGCACCATTTTAACAGTGATATTTTTGGGATACCTTTTTATAATACTCCACTGGAATTCTTTATTCATTGACAGTCTGAGTCACAGTGTTTAAGACAAACTGATTACAGAATGGGCTGGCAGCCACCCTGGGCACAAAGTATTAGAGGATGAGATCTAGAGTTCCTTATTTTATTTCTGTACTGAAATGCTGAAATGCTGTACTGAAATGCTGATACAGAAAGGCACTTCGTGTAGCAAACCAATTGGCTTGCAACAGTTTAAATTAAGGGAACTGGGGTGTTAAATTGGGAATGGACAATAGGAAGTAGATGAACCAGCTACAGCACTGCCTGAAGAAATTGATTGGTTGTATGATGCTTTTATATTTGGCAACAGATGCTAAAACATATGAGGCTGATACTCTGCATTTTTAGTATGAACATATGAAGCTGTCAGTGGTAGAAGAGCCACAACCTATCTAGTTCATCTGATTGTTTTATGTATACCCTTAAAAGCTTACTGTTCCATACCTTTGCCCTATCCTTTCCTTGCTATGTGCAAAGCTTTGATTCCCTGTACTAAGTTATGTTGTACAACTAGCACATTAAAAAAAATCTTTTTTTGCTGTAACATAGCTCCTCTTGTCAATCCTGAAAAATCTAACATCTAGCTGCCATCTAGTTAATGTTATCTCTTATCTGTCCTTATGATTCCTGTCTACCATTTTGTCTAGCTTAAAAATAATGCAACGTGCCAAGATGATGACCTTTATCTCCTCTTATAGCATAGCCTATAACTGTTTAAATATTTTTTGGTAAATATGCATTGAAGCTTTTTGTCAAGCTTAATCCTTTCCTAATTATGACCTGCCAGACCCAGTGCACCATAGTCCAAATGCAACACATCATTACCAAGTGCGATAAAAAGATTACTTCAATACCTTTGGAAACTACTCCATCTGTTATGCATCCCAGAAATCTTATTGGCTTTGCCTCAGCACCTTCCTACTACACAGCTGGATTTCACATTAGACTACCTTCTATTTATCTGTCCTGCTTGGGGTCAAATGCTGGTTGTTGTGGATATATTGTGTCTTTTATGTTATTTACTAGCTGTTACTTCTCTACTCACATTGCAAGTCACCAAGGTTCTTTCTGAGACTGCCTTCCATTTGCATCACTGGTAAAAAATTAAGTTTGTTCTTCAAACCCACTGTTGTATCTGACACAGATATATTAAACAGTACCAGATACATCAAGCAAGCCTATAACACTTTACTTCATACTCACTTTTTTCCATCTGTTCCTTTCTAAAGTTCACCCTGTACATTCTGTGATATAATCAGTACCAAATCCAGTTCATCTGTCTGGGTCCTACCTTCTAAATTTTAATTTTCCTAGCAATGTCTTGTAAAGAGCAGCATCAAAGACCTTATTTGCAGGGCTGGCCTTTGGTCAACTAATGTTGTAGGTGAAAGGGCTCCACGGCACCCCCCCCCCCTACATGCACACACACCACTGGTCTATCCACAATGTCCAGATTACTTTTTGCTTCCTTTTCTCAGAGTTTTTCTTATTCTTCAGTTTTTCTTGTATTAATTCAACACATTTTAACTAGGAAAGACTGTTCTAGCTAACCATGTGTGAAACAACTGTTTTTAGCTGGGGCTCTAGATGCTCTGAGGCGTATTTTACATTTTTTAAAAAAACTTTTTTCATCTAATGATGACCTGAACAAAAATCAACATTAAGAGAAGAAATTAATTTCTGCTCATCAACTTTGCCTTCTTCCCTGAATCCTCTTCACATAGCCTAACTTTCTAAGACTACACTGGAATAACTGTCGTAGAAATAACCACTTTAAACTGGGGGTTCTAGATGCTCTGAGCTGTATGTTATAGTTTTTTTAAAACCACTTTTTCATCCAATGATTGTGTGAACATAAATCATGACAAAAGGAAGAAATTCACCCGGGAATTCAATAAACTCCACGCATGCTTTGCATGAAGCCTACACAGAGTTTACGTGTTAGCGCGATGAGCAGCACTGCTAATCGCATGCATGCTGCTCATCAGGATTACATGAATACAAGCAAGGTTTCATGGCCAGCAACAGTGATACTGCTACAAAACCATGCAAAGCAGCACAACCAAAGAAACAGGGAACATTCAAGCCATTCAAATTTGCGTATGAGCAAACGAGCTTGATGAGATTGCGCGGACAGCCACACTATCAGTGGCGACAATACGGCAATAAAAGCAGTAATAAAACAGTAAACGTTTTCTGGAATTCATAAATTCCAACGCCTTGGATCAACTTATCCACACCCCCACCAGGGGCAGCAATATCCTAGACCTGGTCATTACCAACATAGGCAACCAGTGTTCCACACTAGAGGTCAATTCCTTGTTGGTCAGATCCGACCACAAGCAAATCACTCTAGACATCCACATCCCAGCCCCCACCCCCCATCAGGGAAACCACCATAAAAAACTTCTCCAAAGCCAGCTTCACACTTCTTAAGATAGAAGTGGCAAACGTCACGACACCCATGCTGACGGACAATAGAGGTATGGCTGCTGAATCCTATACAATTGCACTTTATAAGCACTTACAAGATGCATGGATTGTGCATTCCCTAACAGAACCAAGATGCTATCCTCCAAAAAAAGGAAGCCAATCTGGTGGTCCCCTGATATAAACAAACTCTACAACAGAAGAAAGAAACTGTTGCAAAAAAGAGTAAAATCCCATGATTGGAGAAACTCCGTGGTCAGTCTCAGTAAGATGCTGAGATCCCTCATAAAATCCTCCAAAGCTAGTTACGAAAACAAAATTGCCACTGATTCTAAAGACAACCACAAAGCATTCTATAGCTATGTCAAGAATCTCAATGGCAACACTCAGATCTGCTCTGAGTTACAGCACGATGGCACTAAATATACAGAACCAACTGATATTGCCAACATCCTGGCAGATAGGTTCAGTGCTAACTTTACCCCTCTCTCATCCTCTAAAGGGCCCATCTCTATACTGGAAGAATGCAAAGTTCCTGTAATCACAACTGCACAGGTAAAAACACACTCTCCAAAGCCAAGAAAGCAGCATCCATGGGACCTGACAACATCTCAGGCTGCGTTCTACATGGACTACAGAATGAATTGGCCCCCCAGCTAAGTACCATGTTCAGTTATAGCCTCACCTCTGGCTTTGTGCACACTGAATGGCACACAGCAATGGTTATCCCACTCCACAAAGGGGGAGCCACCATGCACCTCAGGAACTACCACCCCATTAGCCTGACGAGCCTGGTCTGCAAGGCTATGGAACATATCATCATGGAACTTATAAACAATGACATTGGTAATCTCCAAACTCTGGAAACTACCCAGTTCAGGTTTGTAAAAGGCAGATCATGTCTCCTAAACCTGATAGACTTCTTTGAAGCAGTCACCAAAGCTGTAGATGAGGGTAAGGTGGTTCACACAGCCTATCTAGATCTTGCCAAGGCTTTCAACACCATCCCCCAGTCTGTAATTATAGATAAACTCACTAAACTAGGTATAAATCCCTATGTCACAAGATGGGTTGCCAACTGGCTCACTGGCAGAACCCACACTGTGAAAATAGCAGACTCTAAATCCAACTTCAGACCAGTGACAAGTGGAGTACCAGTACCACAGGGTTCAGTCCTAGGTCCTCTCCTATTTGGTATCTACTTCTCTGAAGTACAGGCTAACACAGAAAGTCTTTGGCTAACAAAGTTCGCAGATGAATGCAAACTAGGAGCCATAATCAAACCTCCTAATGATGTGGACATCCTACAAAAGGGCCTCACTGAGACAGATGCCTGGTGTCAAAGCCATGGCCTCAAGCTCAATGCCAAAAAGTGCATTGTCATCCCTTTTGATAAAAACTCTGTACCCATGAACTACCACATAGGTGGTCTACTTAACACCAAAAGTGTGATAAGAGACCTTGGGACACAGGTGGACAGTAGTCTCTCCTTTGATAATCACATCGTCACAGTAGTCAGGAAATCCTTCTGCGTGGCACACCTCATCACAAAAGGTTTCTCATCCAGGAAAAAAGAGGTCATTGTTCCCCTCTACTCATCACTCATTAGACCTATTACAGAGTACAATGCCCCTTTTGATATGTACCTCACAAGACATCTACAACAACTGGAAAGGTCACAGAAATACCTCACAAAGAGGATTAGCAGCCTCAAACAGATGCCCTACGCAGACTGTCTCAAAAAACTTCAGCTTTACTCTGTCACATATCGCCTACTCAGAGGCGATCTCTGCCTAACATACAAAGCTATGTCAAACCCAGAGCTGTTGGACATGCTCCACTTAAAGAAATCCCAATCCCTCCGAGCTACATGCTCTAGGGACCTAAACCTTGTCACCACAATAAACAGAACATGCTGGAGGGATAGATTCCTGTCCCAGAGACTTTCCATACTTTGGAACAAACTACTTATCTATATCAAACAAAGCTCCTCATTAACACTCGTCAAGAAAAATCTTGATGATTGGATGGGAGATAGGAAATTCACCACGGGGATCACTTCTGTGGCTCTGCTTGACAGGGGCACAGGAAAATAATTTTCTTGGGTGGCAAAAGCCAGGGTACCATTTGGCTAGGCTTTTATAGGCCCTAGGGCCAATAGCCTAGCACCTACCTATGAAACTATAAAAAACAGTGCACTGATTGAAGTGTACGCATCAACATTATTTGCTGAATCAGATAATGAGGGGTAAAAGGCAAGGGCAAATACAAGGAAACGTACACTAGGCAGGAAAAGTGGGCTGATGAAACTGGGCACAGATATGAATGATGGGAATGAAGAAAGAGGAAGAAGGCATGATAAATATGGTAATGCCCCCAAGATAGGATCTGTCAATGTATGTACACTTCTAAGACAAGTCAGTAGCATAACATGACGCACATATGTACATAGCACAGAACATACTGCTGTTCACACCTCCTATGTGAATATATTTTATCATCACACATGATAGTATATATGTAATGGTGACACAAGTTTACATTTTAATGGAGGTGAATGGTGGTGATATAACCAATGCTGATGTGCTCACTGGAGAGGACATTTAGTGAGGATGGTATATCCCATAGGGGTATCGACATACTCTGTAGATCTGCAAAATAACTTGCTTAAATATGACTGACATGTCAGCAAACCTCTCACCAATCATGGACACATAGAAACAGACCCCTGGACAAATGTATCTGCCCAATCAAAACAAAGATTGAAACTTGAACCACTAATGAATACAAAACACACAAAAAACAAAGACTCTCAAAAGTAAAGTGCAAACAAACTTTACTGGTGTTTCCTGGTACTTTGGCTAAAAAGCCTTCAGGGGATGAGATTTTACACCAACAGCACATTATTTATAATGGATCACATGATGTTAACAAGTTATACACACTGCACAAACCCTCTTCATTTAAAGTGACTTTGAACCATTAAAAGTGCTTGTAAACTCCTTTTGCGGCCACATTTTTATACACTACAATGACTATAATTTAAAGTCAATATGTAGGTTTTATATTTAACTGCATGCTTCAAATCAGACAAACCCCTGTGAAAACAAAATTAAAATCTGATTTACTTTATCAATACCAATTTCACATATTAATATTCACCTCCAGGTTAAGACCTGGAGGAAATAAAGCAGTGTAATTACTGATGAACCTGGTTTCCAAGGCTAACAAATTTCTATGGTGAGTTTCCCCATGTTGATGTGAAGGTATTGCCAACACACTGAGGAATAAGGAAGAATCTGAGCCTGCATGACTAGAACAGAAATGATGTGCCACTGGACTATCTAATCTCCTGTCTGATTATCTGACAAAGACATGACAAAGGGGTAAGGGGTCTGCTGTGAGATTAGAAACCCCTACCTATTTAGATTACACAAGCTAAACAACACAGTACTTAGTGATAGCACCACCACACAAATCTTTCTTCAGCACTGTCGTACTGCACTTTATAGAGGATGACATCAGCAGTGTTTGCTGAGAAGAGCATGTTGGGAGGGCTGTATGAAATTGCTGTAGAGTCATGTAGCAGTGTAAAAGTATCTTCAGAATGCTACTTGAGTGTGGGCAGTAGGACCTGCACTGATGCTCTTCTGACTACACACACACACTCAGACATAGAAACACACACCACTTACTGAATACAGATTGGTGCACTATCACGACACATCTATGGTTACAGCGAGCCATGTAGGGTTTATTGAAATCTGCCCTCAGTCTTGTTCTTCAGCCATGGTTTCCCAAAATCATTTTAATACTTCCTAACTCACCCAAACTACACTGCAGTAACTAAATTAAGCTGGAGGTCAAGTGGCCTCTAGACACCCAGAAAGCATAGACTTATAGATACTCTGAGGTGTGTTTTAGTGCTTTGTTTCTAACCTTTTGATTCAATGAAGGTATAAACAAAAAATCATTGATAAGGAAAGAAAATCAATCAAACTTTTATTTAAGGAGGAAATGAGTTGTATCCAACAGTTAATGCTCAAAGTTAACCAAATAGTGTACAATAAACAGAAGACAAATGTACGTGGTGATACATAAATTCTATCTCAAAATATTACTTCACTCCCTATACCACCTTAAAAAACACAGTCACTTTCTGTGTATCCCTGTCTGGTATTAAATTGGGATGAAAATGAAGGGACAAATGGCCAAAATTATATATTTGAAGGTGCTGATTATATATGTATATATATATATATATCTATATATATATATATATATATATACACACACACACACACACACACACACACACACACACACACACACACAAACAAACACAGACACGCATATATATATATATATATATATATATATATATATATATATATATATATATATATATACACAGCATGGCTCCTCACGCCTTCCAATAAACGACTGACAGTTTCTGTTCTGTGGCGTCTATATTACAATGTCGAACATTTAGATTATTGAATGCCTAAATGTCGACACCTAAATATCAAATGCTAAAAACAGCAAACAGCCAATTACGTAAACTTTTTTACCCGTGAAAAAATTTGCTTGACCAAAAAAGAAAAACAAAGAAAAAACAAACTTTAAAACCCTAACCAAGTGGGAAGCTTCGTCCCCAACCCCCCCTTGACATGGGTGGCTGTGATCCCCACCCCCACCCCCAACTAAATATACCAACTCCAAGATTGCTCTACATCGGGGAAAAGGGCAAATCCCCAATGATGTCCAAGTTAATTTTTTCCCTGGGAAAAAATTTGTGTAATTGGCCATTTGTGCTTTTCAGCATTCAACATTTAGGTGTCGACGTTTAGGCGTTCGACCATCTAAATGTTTGACGACATGATAGGAACCCATTCTGTGTACCCCTCTAATGTCAGACTTGTACACAACTGAAAAACAAATAAAACATATTTGCTGTTAACCATACATAAAAGGGATGATTCTTTACTCTCACACAAAAGACAGGCATTTGTATATGCATCTGATGTTTGATTGTGAGGAAAATTAAAAAAAAACATAATTACAATAATGTTTCCATGTTGTTACTTTTAGATGGTATACTGTACCCTTTATGTGCCCTTCTGAAGTTTGTGCAGAAAGTTAAAAAAATGACCACACTGTCCCTATCCCATCACAAGAATAGTGACCTCTGAGCTCTGGGAAGAAACTTAAAGAAATAGAGTTGTAAAGTAATATTACATGAATCCCAGCTAAAAAATGAAACAAATATATACCAGGAAAAACAATGACAAAATTTAATGACAAGTTATATGAACAAATAAGCACTTTCACTAAGATAAAATATGATTAAGCATCCCCAGCTCCCCAGAACAAGCTACAGAGACCTTCTATGTATACCTCTGAGTAGGGCTGGTTTTAGACTAGGTAGGGCTCAGGGCATACACTTCCATTAAACCTGTGTTAAAATAAACGTATACAACCTTACTGCATGGGGGCCACAAGTCACAGAAGCTGAGAGGGTCTTGATGATCTGCAACACATTTTATGCCTTATTGCACTGACAGAAAACTTAAAGTGAGCAAATCACAAAAAAGATCATTTAGTTTCATCCAGAAAGCCCCAACCACCAATAGGTAGCTATATCCATTTCTGTGTACAGTTCAGATGTCTGATTGTGATAGAAGAGGGTGCCATGTAATGAAGTTCACACAAACAGCTGTCATACATTAAAAGTATTCCACGTTTCTTTGCATGTTTCACATTAGTCCTGCAAAGCAAAAGCAACAGTTAGCAGCTAGTCATTTTCCTTTACAGACAGCCCTAACAATTATAGCTACTTTGTCTGTGTATATCAGATGTCCAGTTCAGTATTCTGTCTTACTTCACACAAATACACACTAGTCCTGAAAGCCAGATTGAGACTGTTTGAACTGAAGAATGTTTCTTTCAACAGACAGCTCCAAACCCCACTCAGTGGTTATAGCTACTTCTCTATGCACTTCAGATGTTTCTGACAAATGATGGCCATGTATTGTATCCCAGCTCTGTCAGCTTCCATGCAGAGAGTAGCCACACATTAAAGTATTCCAAGTTGCTTCAAAGAAATAATTTTGACTCTGCAAATGCACATTAGTCCTGCAAAACTAGATAGTGACTTTATAACACGAGAAAACAAGAGGATAAGTTGCTTTCTGTAGAGAGCCCCTCATCTGCAGTTACAGGTAAAAATCATAGCCATGTACTCTGTTTGATAAAACTTACCTTAAACCCCAAAAGGTGTGCAGTAGCAAACCCCACCTTCTTCTAGTCAGTCATTCAGTCACACCCTTCATTATTGTTATATAAAGAAAGGTGGTATAATGTCCATTGGGAGCTGCTGTCACATCTGCTCCTCCCATCACAAGTCCATAATGCTTTAAGCAGGTGCATTAGTAACAACTGACATTGTGGAGGTAGTGGGGGGGCAGCAGTTCCTGTACCACATATGGG
>NC_056736.1:526580863-526700863 GCF_019279795.1 Protopterus annectens
TTTCAAAGCAGAATCTTTACAACGTTACTTGGCCATGCTTGCTGACTCGCAGTGAAGGACCTGGTTTACAATATTTAATGAAGAGATACCTTTTTATATCTAGTTGTAAACATTTACAGTTTTATGTCACGTTTTTGCTTTATGTGAATTAAAACATGTTAGAATGTGGTGTTCTTTCTGATGATTTTATTGCAGTCAATATTCATGGTGATTTATAAAAGCTGGAGTAAAACAATCTGTCTTATCATGGCAGTGAATACAATCTACTATCCTGACCTGTTTGTTTTACTGAAACTTCTTTTATGGCATAATGGAACTTTACTGGCACTAAAAGCATCATGCACTCTACTTATCTATTTTCCATGTCTTATTTATATTTCAGTTGCGAAATTCTGAAACAATAAAACCAATCCCTCTTTTCTGCATCATTGCCACAGCTGGGGTCTGGGCATCAGCACTCTATTTCTTCTTTCAAGTTCTGAGCAGTTGGGAGGTATGAATACATAACACTTTAAAAATCTATAAATGATTTAATAATTTGCTCAAGATAGGTGAGTCAAAGCTGAAGTTTTATTTGAAAGGTATGTTCCTTATCAAGATTGTTGTGCATTCTCCATAAGACAATTTGTTTATTTATTGAGTCTAAGGTCTGGGTGATGCAAGACAATATTCAGACACTCACAGGAAACAAAATATCATTTGTGATTATTGAGTTACAAAACTGCATTTAACATTTGTGTAAGACTGTTGCAGAAATGTAAAAGAAATGTAAAGTTGCTATATATATCATTAAGTGCTATAAATTCTGTTTTATCCTGCAGTGGGTTTAGACACTTGTTTTGAGGGTCTAAACATGACACTTGGTGAGAGTGTGCTGTTAAGAACTAAATTGGAAGCTATATACTGAAAGTGACCTGAGAGGCAAAAGCGCCTTCCTCTGGTTTTCTTATATTTTGTATCTTAGCCTTGACTTTGAAAAATTTGTAGAGCAATACTACTTCTCGAGAGGGATCACTATTTTTAAGGGGTACCTTTCAATGTATTCTGACAGCAAGCAGTAGAAATAGTGTACGTGTTTGTGATTTACACCCAAATCACATTACACCTTTGTCTATAAAACTGCAAGAGAGGAACGGCTTAAGCTTACAATAAGCAAACTTCATGTCTTCCTTTCTGAAAAAAACTTTTCTTCTTGTATGCCATTGCTTACTGTGTAGAGGTAGGCATATCTCTCACATTGTACATGTCAAAAATATTGACAATGGATCTTGTAAAATAGGTGCAACCAGTTAAAATCTGGACCTCTATTTAGCAAAATATGCATACAAAACAACATGACTCCTCCTAGTACCTATAGCATTGTGAGAACCTCCCATACTTTCATAAATACAATGACAAAATGATACAAAGTATAGATGCTCACATGCTACTTCAGAATAATCATTTATACATGCACTGTAAATTGAATATAGCTGTGATGATGTGAGGTATTGCCGGCTATGCCAGGAGAAGTGGAGCAGTAGATGTGCAACAAATGCCAGCACAGCTAGCTGGAATTTTGTAAAGAATTATATGTCATTTGTATATCAAACTGATTTTTACAGATGCTTGTCTTGAAAAATGTATTTGTAAAGCTGTTTGAGTTAAAAATGTACCAACAGTGTGTCCTGACTGTATAGTAACTGATTAAATGTATATGCTTTAACAGAAGATGCTGGAAGAGAAGAGGTTAATCTCAATCCAGCTAACTTTGAAACATAGTAAGAAATTAAATTTATTAATTTAGGCCATAACGATTGTATCTTACAGTTCTGACTGCAGCCAGAGATGAAATGTCTGTGCCAGGGAATGGTTTATTAGCTCTTGTAGGAAGAGTTGAAATGTTTATTGTTTTATAACTTCCAGATGCTATAACAGATCTTAGGAAAGTTCTATCTGTGTGTATGGTAACACATATGTGCAAGATTCTGGTTCAGTTTCTAGTAATAAGGGTACTATAGGAACCAGAAGTTAGATGACCAGTTGTATGTGATGCCAGCAATGTAATGATATTTTAAAAATGGTTGAGCCTGAGGTCTCAGAGCAGTCTGTTTTTATGACCTGACAAAGATGGCTCTCTTACCCACTTCATCTTGCCTTGCTCTAGTAAGTGAACCAGGAAATAGTAATTCTTTAGATAAGTCAAGAAAATATAGTGAGATTAGTTAAGTACTGTTTTTCTGTATTTGTGTGAATCTATTCATCTGTGTTATTTTAATATTTTCTATATCTGAAACTCTGGTGTTTATTGTAAATAGATATTTAGTATTTTCATATTATTTTATTTATTATTAAATATATGTAAATGTTTCATTTTGGCTGGTCCTTTACAGAATATTTTAAGCTTTGAGAGTACTCATAGCTATTTGGTGACTCTGTGGCCACTCCTGAAAACCTTACTGCACTGGCCAAAACACTACCATTTGTACAAATATTAATTTCACTCAGGATAATTGGGTACCCTTGTAAGAGCCTTAGAGTAGCTGGCTTTAGAGTGTCTGGTGGCATTAACTACCTTATAGTCTGGGTAGAAGGGGGTATAGCTATTCAATCTGTGCCAGCTTTTCTCAAGGTGTATGTGCACGTGTGTGCATGTGTGTGCATGTGCGTGTGTGTGTGTGTGTGTGTGTGTGTGTGTGTGTGTGTGTGTGTGTGTGTGTGTGTGTGTGTGTGTGTGTGTGTATGTGTGTGTGTGTGTGTGTGTGTGTGTGTATATGTGTGTCTGTGTGAAAATCAAATCTCAAAGATTGTGTATGTCAGCTGCCTGGAGCAGGGACAAGAAGCGCTGGTTTTACTGAGGGGGTGCTGGAGGACTTGGCTTGGACACTCAGCTGAGGACACAGTTCTATAGCTGTTCCAGTGGGGAGTCTTACTGGGGGCCTGGAGGGAGACAGAGAGAGAAATCCAGACCCTGAACTTTGTGTGTTCCCTGTGTGCTGTTAAGGGAAATTGTGATTGATGCAGAGTGCTGCATCTGGAAATATTGTGCGCATCTATTTTTATTCCAAGTGGACATCCCTGTCCAGTGTCAGTGGTGAGGATTCAGGCCACTTGATTACTGACCCAGGGAGGGGACATCACAATAGTGTTATTTATATTAATTGTACAAATAAACATACTTTTTTTTTTCAAGTTTCTGCAAATGTCTCTGTAAACAAGAACTCTAATAGGAATTTCCTATGATTACCTGAAAGTTGACGGAACAATAGTGATATGTGTAGGTTTCTAAGATATGAAATGTTATTTGTGAGATTTTAGAGAAATATATAATTTGGGTTTTGTGATTATTACAATATATTACAATATCACTATAAAGACTGTGATGTCCTGATTTGTTATAAGAAAACAGTATTTCTAAATGAGTCCCTATCAAGTTCATATTGAACTCAGTTTTAGTAGCAAACTGCATTCCTAGCTAGGCAGTGCCAAAGACACACACACACACACACACACACACACACACACACACACACACACACACACACACACACACACACAAACACAGACATTGTCTTAGATGTTTGGTAGCTTGTTTCTGATTGAAAAAAGCATATTAAAAGACACAGATCGTAAAAAGGGACTGTCACTGCTGTTTTGGGTGCGAGCTCAGTTTAGTTTTGCTTCTCCTTTTTCCTGCTTGTTAAATGCAGCAGCATTATCAGGTTGATATTTACTTGTGGCAGAATAAAGAAATGGCAGCAGACTTTTCTTGCTTTTGGCACAATTCTTTGGTCTAGTCAAGCTCATTTAAAATGTATATGTGTGTGTGTGTGTGCGTGTGTGCGTGTGTGTGTGTGTGTGTGTGTGTGTGTGTGTGTGTGTGTGTGTGTGTGTGTGTGTGTGTGTGTGTGTGTGTGTGTGTGTGTCTGCACGTATTTCCAGGACTGATCCTAAAAGGTAATGAAGACGGAGCAACACAAATCCAGTGGTAGCCAACAACTCAATTTTCTTCTACATTTCCACTTTTACACTTCCATTTTCAGTCATCCCATTTCAAAATGTATGCTTTCAGTCATATGAATCTGACAGTCTTGCAGCTTTCATTGCTCGCACATACATTGTGCTGGCCCACTGGCTGTTTCTGGAGTCTGCCCTGCCCCTGAGCTGCATGAAAAAAACAGGACTGTAAAATCATGATTTAAAGGTGCCACTCAGTATTCCATGGCAGCCTGTTATTTCGATTGAAAATGTGTTATATCCCACAAAATTCAGGAAAAGAAATATGGAGACAGGAGCTCAGCTAAGGTAAATGTAAGGTTATAAATTTGGTATATCCTGCAAAATTCAGGACAAGAGGTGTGGAGGCAGGAGCTAAGGTTAATGTAAGGTTACTTAACTAATTTATTATGGTGAGTTTTTTAAGACAAAATAATCCATTTGTTCCCATAAGGTGCTTAGCTCATGTAGTATTTTGTTTAGCAGCAAATATTTCTCATTCTATTAAAATTGCTGCCTGCTTTCAAGAGCATCCACTAAACCCAGACCAAAAAGCAATAGATGATCCCCTGGATTCTCTATGCCTTACACAGCATGCAAGATCAGTGCAGGAGCTCTAGCAGGCAATATGTCTGCCGTGCGATCCAGGAACAGCCTGCAGGGGAGTGCATGAGTGTTCCTGCACTAGTCCTGCACAGACTAAGCCCCTGTATGCAAATCACCCCATTTGCAGGAGAAATCCATGCAAATTAGGTGATTTTGCGATCCAGGAAGCTTACAATCGGCTATGCAGGACTAGTGCAATCTGCAGAAATGTACTCAGTTAGTAATGGAGTACATTTCTGCAAACTCCAAAACGGAGCTGTGACAGCTCCAAATAAAGGTGGCATATCAGTTAGTAAGCATGCCAATGGGCAAGTATAAGGCCAGTGGCATTGCAAACAGGCAAAAAAATAAAAAAATCAACTTTTATTATTTTTTTACCGATCTCTGCTGTTTAAGCTTAGGACAGCGGTGGGCAAACAGGATTGGGGAGAAAATAATAAAATAGACCTAAAATAAGCATTCTAACTAAAATCAATATTCTGCCATGCAAGTCAATGGCAGGCAGAAGACAACATGGCCGGTGAGTAGTGGTTGCTAAGGGGGGAGGCTCAGTGTGAGACATGTAACTATGCATTAGCAGGCAATCCTATGCAAAAGAGGGGACCTCCTACACCAGATTGTTGAGCTGTGCCGGCCACGCCTCACACACAGAACTAACAGAGGGGAACCCATCCCAGTGGATACCAAGATATGTGTAGGCCTAAGAATACTAGCTACAGGTACCTTCCAAAGGCGAACTGGGGATATGATGGGGATCTCACACACATCAGCATCCAGGGTACTCCACCAGTTCCTGGATGCCATGTCAGCACATGTTGGTGAGCACGTATATTTCCCCCAACACCCATGAAGCATTGGCCAGCAATTTGCAATTGTTCCACCAAATAGCAGAATACACTGAGGTAGTGGGTGCTATAGACTGCACGCACATATGCATCAAAGCACCACCCGGTGAGCAGGGTAGGGTCTACATCAACCACAAGGGCTTCCCCTCCATCAACTGCCAGGTCATGTGCGATGCCCAGGGCATAATAATGAATGTGTGTGCTGGCTGCCCTGGAAGCTATCACGATTCCCACATTTGGCATCTAACACAGTTGTACCAGAGATTTGCCAATGGGGACATCCCTCACTGTCACCTAGTGGGGGATGCTAGATATGCACCGGAGTTGTGGCTGATGACACCCATCAGAAATGCACACACACCCGGACAAGAACTCCATAATGAGGCACACACACAGACCAGAATTATAGTAGAGTGTGTGTTTGTGATGCTCAAGTCACGCTTCCGGCACCTGGAGACATCCGGTGGAGACTTGCAGTACTCACCAGCTACACATACCCAAATTGTCCTCCTATGTGCCATGCTACATAATATGATCCTGAGGAAACAGCTGCAGCAGGAACAGCACGGGGAAGGGCCACACAGCCCCCCATCATTGCTAAGGCCTGCACAGGCACAGAGTGACTCGGAGGAGGAACAACCTGAGCCTGCCCTAGTAGGCAGAAGGAGACGTGCCCAGTATGCTCTGACCTTGGCAAAGAGGCAACGCATAGCACATACACTGACACAGGAGGGACCCAGGGAATAATACCTCTCTCTCTGACTCTCACATACAGTGAAAGGGATGCAAAACATTACACTACCTGTGCTCAACCATGTGTAGGGAGTGTACTATGTGCATCCGACATAGGCAGCCCTGCAGCACCACCCTCAATACTGGGACACCCTCAAGGTAAGTGACTCACATATGCCAGTCAAGGGGGTTCACATACCCAACAACAGTCACAGCCAGCAGGACAGATGTAGACAAACACAAACAAAGGCTGTGCTATGGCCTCTGAATGAGGCCTATTGGTAACCTCCCCCCCCCCAGGCCTACACAGACAGACTACAGCAAGTCAGGCAGTTGGACATCAGTTCTGAAGGGTAGGAAGTCAGAAACTAATATGTAGGTAAATAAAGTCTAAGATTTGTAGTACACTGGTATGCCTCTACTCAGCATGCTAGGTAAGACTACAGAATGAAATGGAGTACTTGACATACCAGTACAGTTATAACAAATGTGTACAAGTGTCAGGTGTGCCCCTCATCTAATGTAGTAATGTAAATAACAGTCAGGTGTGTCCCCACAATCCTGTGTAGAAATGTAGAAATAGTCAGGTGTGCCCCCCCATCCTACGTAGTAATGTAATAACAGTTAGGTGTGCCCACCCTCAATCCTGTGTAGAAATGTAGAAATAATCAGGTGTACCCCCCTCATCCTACGTAGAAATGTAGTAACAGGTGTGTCCCCCCATCCTGTATAGAAATGTAGAAATAGTCAGGTGTGCCCACCCTGTCATATGCAGAAATGTAGTAACAGTCAATACCACATGATCAACGGATTCCCTGCAGAAACAGCATGCTACCTGTTGGTGTACAACACAAAGGTCAGCACTGGAGTACAAACTACCTGGACTCAATCCACACATTCAATACAGATGGGCATACTGGGCATGCTCACACATTTAAACACATGAAGGTTATGTCTGCATACACCAGTGGACCAGACATATCTGGCAGTTGCAGATGCTAATGCAGACACTCCTTAGTATGCACCACTCATGCTTTGCACACACAGTGGATAGGAATATAGACATATATGTAAGGACAACACACTGTAATATGCCAAAGGTAGACGTACATAGATGTGTGGAAGAGGGTGACTGTGACAAGGGGCCATCCAGGCCTGTCCCACCCAGCACACAGCCAAAGGGCCACAACCACATGAGGTTCAGATATCACTCACTTCAGATACTAGCCGCTGGTATCTGTCAGTATTACAGACTATGTGGTGCATGTGATAGCTGTGCAACATGACTGTACAAGGAAGTAGTCATCTAGCAGCCGTATACACGTACCTGTAAAATATGACCCTGTGTGTTCCCACATGTGGAGTGTCAACCTCTAGATGCATGGGTTATGGCCCATGCACACACACTGCCCACCCGATAGCCCTACTATAACAAGCTTGCTGAGGTCATCCAATGTGAAATACACCTTTGGGAATGTTGTAGCCCAGTAATCTCCACGGCACATCCCATAACTGTGTACTGCTGTAGTGTGATAAACTAGTTAGGTAGAAGTTCCAATCCTAGACATGGCAACTGTGTGTGTGTTTGTGTGTGTCTGTCTGACTCTGTGTAGAGAGCAATGCTTTTTAGGGTAGTCACACTCCCTACAATTTAAATGCTGTACTTTGTTAAGGCTGCTACTGTCATCTCCCTAGAAATACAACTCTGGGATGGTTGTAGCCCAGTAATCCCTGTAGCATGTGCCACAACTGCATACTGCTGTAGTGTGATGAGTTAGTTAGGTAGGAGCTCTAATCCCAAACTTGGCAAGTGTGTCTGTGTGTGTGTTTGTGTGTGTGTCTGTCTGACTCTATGTAGAGAACAATGCTTTGTATGGTATTCACACACCTTACAATTGAAATGCTGTACTTTGGTAAGGCTGCTGATGTCATACACCTAGAAATACAACTCTGGGAAGGTAGTAGCCCAGTAATCTCCATAGCGCATGTCATAACTGCATACTGCTGTAGTGTGATATAGACCTTTGTTGGGGGTTCTATACCCACACATGTCGATTGTGGATGTTTTGTGTGATTCAATGTCTCTGTAGGGAGCAATGCATTTTAGCCTAGCCACACTAACTGCAATTCTAATGCCCTACTTTGGCAATCCTGCTGATGTCATCCAATGTGAAATACACCTTTGGAGAAGGAGTTTTCCAGTAATCCCTGTGGTACATCCTGTAACAGCTTCATGCTATAGTGTAATTTAGACCTCTGTTGGGGGTTCTATACCCACACATGTCGGTTGTGGATGTTTTGTCTGTGCAGGGAGCAATGCATTTTAGCCTAGCCACACTCACTACAATTACAATGCCTTACTTTGGCAATCCTTCTGATGTCATCCAATGTGAAATACACCTTTGGGGAAGGAGTACTCCAGTAATCTCTGTGGCGCATCCTATAACTGCGTAGTGCTGTAGTGTAATAAACTAGTTAGGAAGGAGTTCTACTCCCAGACATGACAGGTGTGTGTGTGTTTGTGTCTCTGTTTGTAACTCGTATCCTGTGTGGAGGTGGTTGTTAGTGTGTAACATCTGGGCCCAATGCAGAGTGGGTTTTGCAAATTTCATATATGGTGGCCCTAGAATATATCACAATGTCCACCATACAGGGATACGAAATGTGAAATAGCCAAGAGGCTGGGGAGCAAATCCATACCCATACATGTGACATCAAGGCCAGGCAAACAAAGTTAGCAACCCTAGTATTACCCTGAGAACACTCCCAACCCATGTTTCATACACACACACACACACACACACACACACACACACACACACACACACACACACACACACACACTTGCCTAGGTAACAGTCACTATGTTGGTTGTACACTGCATATTTCCCACTGATAGTATCTATGGAGTGATTGCAGTGGGCTGCAGAGGGCATGACACCCTGTCCATCTGTCCAATAGGCACGTACATGTAGACAGTGCACCTTCCCCATGCTCCCCACTGGACACCTGCAACACCTGTGGTGCCATCAAATGTGAACCACAAAGGACATACCATGCCTGAAAACATGCCCTATAAGGATCCGATGTCACTGACACCAGGGAATGGCGTTAGCATGCTGTCTATGTAGGTGCAGGGTAAACCTGCTGTCCATTACCACTTTCCACCACATGAGGCCAAGACTGGCACATCTGATGATAATCTGTGTACACAACATGGGCCAGACACCCCAGGTACAGTTCCACATGTCACTGTACATGCATGTGGGAGGTTTGCACATCACAGACTCCGTCCATGTCATGGATGAAGGAACGCATACATGGCAAGCAATGTACAGCATTGGCTACATGCAATAGTCACCCAGGTAACTGGATGGTGATTACAATACCCATCTGTGTGGGCAACTCCAGAAACTACACCCCTAAGCCACAATGCAGACCATTGTCATGTGGCCTGCTGCCAAAGTATACCCATCACCTAGCCTTGTATAGCCATCTGGCACAGTTGGCCACTACTCTCCCGTGAATCAATGCACCCATGCATAACAATACTGGCACCGTGTGTGTGTGTGTGTGTGTGTGTGTGTGTGTGTGTGTGTGTGCTGTATGATGCGTATGATCACATTCACACTCATTACAACCTCCATTGGCATACTGAAGCATGCTGTCTGATGTCAGACATCTCCCCATACCCTTTGCCCATATAACCTCTGTATGACCCCTGTGGTGCATGTGATACCTGCACAGTAATGTGTTGTGGCAATCTCACTAGTGATGAGTTGTATTCTTGGCCCTGCCAAATGTGGCAATGCGTGTGCATCCCTGTGAGAATGTGGCTGTGTTGACACTGGCACCTGTTCATGCGGGCAGGCCCTGGTACTATACCTACCACATAGCTACTATATCCCTGTTGCAGATGTCACTCACCATCACATAAACGTTCTGGGACTCCTTTGTAATCTATGTGGTGCATCCAATAACTGTATGGACATGTGATAGCACTGCATAGTTGTTGGGGGTTTGATACCCTGTACTGGTAGGTGTGTGACACAGACATGCGTAAGTTTTACTCTCCCACCCCTCTCTGGCTTTTCTGTGCCTCTGTCTGCCCCTGTTACTCCCTCTCTGGTGGATGTGGAGACTTACACCTGCTTTGTTTAGGCAGAAGCATGTGTATTTGAAGTGATGCTCAGGATTAGCTGATGGTATCTGCATGAATTGCAGCCCTCCTCTAGCTGATTGCATGTGGAACAGCTGTGGTAACATTCCCATAGCCAGTTGCATGGAAACACACCAATATCTAGGAACATGTTGTTGTTGGGCCTTTCATTCACTGTGAGCAGGAACTAGATCTGTTGTTATGCAAACAGTATCTCAGATGGATTGGGGTGTACCTCTAACAACATATACTGTGGAAGCAGGCCAACACACAGGAGGGGGATGTGCCTGACCTGACTTCAGACTGTAAGTGCTGCTATACTACATTTGGAGTAGTGTTGGTTTAACAGGGTGTGTGTGGATATGGCTGCCCTACATGTTTACATACCTGCCATGTCAGTGCTATGTTAATGAGGGAACACCCATCTGTAGGGCCATCTGCAGACTGGCCTGTGTGTGGTACCTTTTGTTTCAAGTCTTACCCACTGAGCACCTATCTGTGAACTGCAGAAGGTAGTGTGAGGAATGCAGTCTGTAGATGGTGACAGCCATTAGTTACTGACTTCATATCCATCATAGGACATATGGTGCAACACACCCTGTTACAACAGTAACTGTATGAGGTTATCACAGCAACATGTCACTATTGGCCCTGTGTATGTGCCTCCAGCCACAACCCTGACAACCTTTGTACATATGTCATGCAGTAAGGGGTACATATGTACTGTACACCATAATTAGTGACATAATATCTGGTAACAAGCCAGTGAGATAACAGACTGCTACACATGTAATGTATAGTAGGGGTTATATTTGATGATATAACCTGGAAATTCTGTGGTTGTGTGTACAGTACTGATGTCTGTGTACTTATGGTGATTGTCAGCAGTGTGTGTCTTGTTAATATGTACCTTGGCCTGTGTACAGACTGTGGTAGATGTCATTGTTCTTGGTCCTGTTCTATCTGATGTTGCATGCTGCTGCAGATTATGGTACCCTTTCAGCATACATGTTTGTAGGGCCAGACTGACACATGTCCCATACCACAGACAGGCAGTGGACCACACTGTGTAGTGGCCCAGTATATGCAGGGTTAGTGTGTGGGTGGCACATATGAGGCTGGTGTTGATAATACACTAGCATGCCATATGTAGCTGTGGCTGTGTTCACATTGGTTGTTTAATGCACTTACACAGAAGTGTATGTTACTGTGTGCCATGGCATGCCTGTACACCCTACTATGCCATACAGACTGTTCTGTTTGTCAGTGTGCTTGTGGTGTAAGTTGTGCCTTGTTATGTAACAGTTACATCCCAGTGTGTCAGTTCAGGTCTTTACCCCCTAGAAATTGTCTACAGAGTGTAGATAGTGGCTGCTGAACTATACACCTGCATTACTTACCGTTGATTGTTTGGTATCCTGTGGCCCAGTTGTCTTTACTATTGTACTACTTGATGGCCTTGGCCTGGACAGCAACATTTGTTAACATTTCCAGACTACTGTATTAGTATACCTGTTTCACAGCTGCATTACTCAGTTGATATGGATGTCCATGTCTAAACAGTTATATGACATGGCACATACAACTGTAACAGTACACAATTAAAGGTTTCCCATTTATGCACACCTGTGTGGTGTTATAACCTTTGATATCTCTATGGGTATATGTTGCAGGCAATGAATGTTATTTGTATGGGTGGCTCATACAGTCTCCAGTTGGTAAGGTGGTAACTGTAGGAATAGTGGCTGCTCCATATTGTGTGCATGTACTACATATGGAAGTTCATGCACATATCTCTGCATGTGTATGTGTAGTTACATATGTATCTATATATATGTATACACATATATGCATATCTGTATTTGCATATATGTGTCTGTGTATATGTATCCTAGGGATGCCCATGTCATGTCTGGTCCTGGTTATGGGATCAGCAACACTTGGTAGTGTACTGCTGGGGGGACTTGTTTGGCTTTGGGGGGGGTATACATATTCGTACAAGATGTATATTTTTGGGCCATCCCAATCCCATAAACGTTGCATGTGGACATATATGTTTTTATTATTTCCCCATTGTTATCTACAGATGTATGTCGGTATGTCCATATATACCTATATATATATATATATATATATATACTCACATATACATAACCATCTGTATATATCTAGACATATAGATGTAGATATATATATATATATCTATAGCTGTAGGCATTTGCATGTATATATGGTCATATATATTTATATATATGTATATATTTCTGTAGATATATATATATATATATATATATATATATATATATATATATATATATATATGTTGTATCTGTTTAGATATTAATATATTTACACACACACACACACACACATACACACACACACACACACACACACACACACACACACACACACACACACACACACATACATCTAAATGGAATATATTCTCTGTACTGTTTAATGACTGGGCTGGATGATATGTTTTTGAAAACATTAGGGTTATGTATATCTGGCATGGCTTAGTGGTAAATCACTTTGTCTATGGTGTGCATGGTCCTGGGTTCGAGCCTTGCTGAGGCTGTTTATTTTGTTGCTGGGCAGAACATGGGCCGTTAGATACAGAGTGATGAAGGCACTTTAAAGCAGTTGTAAGCGGGTTTACATGGGTTTGCGCGGAGGTAAGCACTGCTAACTTCCAGTTACAGTTTCTTATACTCAGTTAGCTTCTAAATTGGTTAACCTGTGTAGGCATTGCTTACCCCCATGCAAACAGGCTTAAACCCACTTACTGCTGCTTAAAAGTGCTTACTCCTGCTTATCCCCACGCTAATGTCTTTAAAAGAAAAGAAAAAGGGGTTGATAGGAAAGTGATGAAAAAAGGGGCACAAAGAGAGAAAGACAGTTGAGAAAATAGCCAGGGATGTGCAGGAAGGGTGTAGGGAAGTTCCATAGCTGCCCATTTTTCTACACCAACAGCTGTGCATATACACTGAATTTGGAAGTAGATTTGGACACTCAAACCCCTGGGAGAGGGGTGAGGACAACAATAATATGTTATGATGCCAGTTAGACCAGATTGCATGTGTCCAGTGGACACGTGCGAAATGGGGTGATATTTTAGTGGGAACAGATTGCCCTTTTTTTTTCAGGTGAGAGTGGGATGTTGGGGAGGGTTAGTAGGTATATTTGGGGAGGTAGGTTGGGTAGGTTAACAGACAAGACAAACAAGATGCATACAGGGGCAGTATATGACACATGTGGGGGTAAACACTTTGATGGGGAGGGGTGTTGGGAATATCGGAAGCTCACAAGCCCCCTAGTGGTAACAGTGGGACTGAGGTCCCCACCCATGGGTAGTCACCACTGCACCTTCACAGCCCCAAAGGTGGCTGTGCTGGGGGCTAAGTTACAGAGCCAGGATGGCTCTAATGTCTAATCATGACACATGGCCTTCGAGTTGGTGTAGAAGATCACCAACCTGCTGGTCGATCGCTCTATGCACCATGGCCCCGACCTGGCGACGGGTGACAGGTGCCTGTCGGTGCCCACTCCTGGGGGGGTGAGCCCCATCCCCTGAGTGGTTGCACCTGAAGGTGGTGCAAGACCAATGGACAGGGAGGTACGGGGTTGGGCCCCAGACATACTGGTGCCCGGTGCCATGGCCAGCTGAGGTGGGACAGGTGGGTCCACTGGGACCGGCCTTCCCAAACGTGCTATAGTGTTTAGATTTCATCATCATATATGGGTTAGTAACAGTCAACACATTCCAGGGTTAGGTATAACAGCATGCAGAGATATTCCCATTAACCTAGACACCAGATACAGAACAGTTGCATAGCAAACAGAACACATGCATATATGGAACCACAGTGGTAATACGAACAGCATGCAGGTACGTTGACGGCACCATGTCACCAATGTTGGGATAATTCAATATAACACATGCATGGGAACCATTAAAGTATTTATAAAACAATTGGACATTATCAGAGTCATTACATAGCAGTTGGGGTGGGTATGCTGATTATTGTTGGTGATATGGTGGGGGGGAGAAAAGATGTCAATTAACAACTAGTATATTCCTGTAGTCCACATTACTTTCCTAGTCAGTGCTGTTATCTGTACCTTACAAGTCTTACTACACTACCCTATAGCCTTAGTTTGGACAGTGATATGGCTGTCATCATTGTTATGCATGAACTGGTTTTACCTGCAGTATACACCTCTTACCTGGTATACCTGTGGAGGGAATGTTTGTTAACACTAACTGTTTCTAAACATACTCCCAGATTCCAGGTTGCTGTTTTGCACATAGCTATCCCAACTCTTTCTGCACAGACTCTGGCCATGTGTTGACCACATGCTGGTGTGCCGGGACATATCTAGAATATTGCCCTCTTCCACCTTTAGTGACCTGACACATACATATACATGCTTTCCTACACAGTTATATTATGTATCACAGTATGGGTGACAGTAACCAGTGATACTTTATTATTCAGAGAAACTGCAACACTCACAATTCCCTACAATACCAGAGTGAACAGTACCAGTACAGGTTATAATGGTCTGTATTTCTCAGCACAGTGTTCGTATCCAATGTACCTGTGGGAGCAATGTTTGTTAGCACTACTTAGCTGTTGCCACACAAAGTTCAGGATTACATATTAGTATTATACACATACATCTCACTTTGTTACTGTACACACTCTGGTCACAGCTTGACAACATGGGAGTTTAGATAGGACATACTTGAAATATCACTCCCCTAACATTTTCAGGGGTTGCTATAGTGACAGGTGTGTTCTCATGATGTTTGACAATCACTTGCATTCCCTGTTTGCTGGCCAAACATCTGGGATCATCCCACAAACTTACCAGGGGGACAGGGGGACAGGCAGCAGATATGGGCAAATATACTTGACATTCTGGCTTCATCTGTACAGTTGTGGGGTATGAATCTGTATGCAACCTAATTCCACTCCCAGGATTCAGACCATGGCTGTGTCCACTATAACTTAAACACTGTCCATCACAGTTGTGTCTGCTATATAGATATTGCTGTATATCTCCTATCTGCTTTCTGTCTTATTAATCCCCTGTGCTTTTGCATTCTGACCTTGTATTACAACACTCATATACAGATTTCCTAGACAGTTATATGTTGTAGGACAGCATGGGTGACACTGATGTGTAATACCTCATTATTCAGAACAACTGCATATCATTCTTGTCTTTCTGGGCACAGAGTTGGTATCTGACAGACCTGTGGGAGGATTGTTTATTGGCATTACCTAAATGTTCCCACACACAGTACCAGATACCACATTACTATTATGCACATACATCTCACTCTGTTGCTGTACACACTCTGACCACAGCTTGACAAGTTGGGGTGTACATGGGACATATGTGGCTTCTTAGTCACATAAGGTATTGGGGAGTTGCTAGTGTGCCAGCTTTGTTCCCATAGCTGTGTGTCAATAAGTTATATCTCCTGTTTGCTGCCTATACATCTGGGATCATCCCACTGATTTTCCAGGGAGACAGGTTGATAGGCAACAGATATGGGCCACTTTAATAGACATTCTGGAAATATCTGTACGGTTGTGGGGTATTATTCTGTATATAGACTACTACCACTGGCAGGATTCGAACCGTGGCTGTGTGTGCTAAAAAAACAGTTCACATCTCAGTTGCATGTGCTATTCGTTTTTTGTTGTCTGCATTTTCCCTCTTTACTGTCTATGTGTCTCTCAGTTGTACTAAATGGCCTCTGGGGATTACACCTGTCATATACAGGCATTCCTACACATTCAATTTATGGTGCATGGTGTGGGTAACAGTGCTTAATACTACAGTACTATTACATGATTGCATATCTACATTACCTTATGATACCAGGATATACATATGCAGTCCAGCAGTTAGCCCTGTTTTTTCAGGCTATTACACTTTTATTGACTTACAAACAATATGAGACTCTTCCTGCCATATTATCTAGTGTATGCAGTACTTGCCTTGAACAATACAGGTTTTATACAAGCAATTAATTTACTACTACTTTTATTTTTATTTCCTATGACAGTAAATGCGTGAGTATTACTGACCTGCCTCGTGTCGCAACCTCGCCAGGCGACTGATGTGGGTCTCCGGGTTCACGACCCACTCCATTGCAGTTGTGGGGGACATAAGAGAAATATTTAGCCATACCAATCCATGATATACCTAAGCTGGCAATTATTACACACATGCAGGGATGATACTTACATGACTGGAATATCCCCTGCCACTCTAGCCTCTTGGAGCCACTCCTCCAAGAGGTCCCCCTTAAGCCACTTCAGGTCGGCATAGTGGTGCCTGACCTGCTCACTAGTTTGGGGTATGCTAGTGGCACTGGTGAGGTCACGGGTGAGATGGTCCCAGGCCTCTGCCTTATATTGGGAGCCCTGGTACTGGCCCTGCAGCAGTCTCTGATGATGCTCTTTAACTAGGAGTCCTGCCATGACTTTGGACTCCTGGATGCACCAGCGCTGCACCCGAAAGCACACACCTTCTCCCCTTACTGCCATAGTGCCTGCAAGGGGAAGCTACAACCAGTTATGACATGTATTCCCGCCTCTTGGGTTTAAAGTAGGGCCGATTTCCTATACTTTTTCGTGATTGGCTAGTTTTGAAAAGGCTAAGCTATGGGCAAACATGCTTACCTAAGGTTAGCATTGGTTAAAGGTGTATACCACTGGGCACAATGAGTTAGCTGGTCTACACATTGCTTATACCTCCTAAGCTGACCTGTGCAATGGTTAGCATTGCTTACATTAGACTTTGCATTATATTTCCTTTTTGGCATTGATTTCTTATTCATTGCATCGTATATATCTGCCTAGTATCCACGATTAATGTGTACATACACTCTATGGGGTCCTTGTGTTTTATTGGGGACTTCAACACTCTATTACAATTACACCTCACTTCTGGGCTTACTGCTGTATTCCAGTTCACATATTTATGTTATGTAGTGGGTTATGGAACATATGACTGTATACTGATTCCTTTCACAGGTTCAGTTTGGTTTTACTATGGTGAGGACTTGTTTGCTGATACCTCATTCTTCTGTACTTCCAAGATAGCTTGGTGGTTAACTACTATGACTATAGTGTATAAGGCCCTGGGTTTGAGACCTGCATGGCTGTTTATTTTGTTGATGGGCAGAACAAGAGCTGTTGGATACAGAGTGATTAAGGCACTTTTGAGCATTTGTAAGCGGGTGTGCATGGTATTGTACAACGGTAAGCACTGTTAACCTGCTGTTACATCTGCTTACAGAGAGTTAGCTTTAGAATTGCTTAACCAGTGTGGGCATTGCTTACCGCAGTGCAAACAGGGTTACACTCGCTTACTAGTGCTTAGATATGCTTACTACTGCTTTTTGTTTCTTAAACCTGCTTACTAGTGCCGTATTAATTATGACACTGACAACTCACATGTGCATTTACTGCAGTACTCCAGTTCATAATAATTTGTTATTTAGTGGGTTATGCAACATAAATATTACTCATAATGTGCTTTGCCATGAAAAATGGAATCTGCTGCAGTGGGACTCGAACTGGGAATGCCTGTTCATAAGAAGAATGCTCTGCCCACTACACTATTGCTATGCTGCTTCATTTGCATAGATCCTTCTTGTTATCCTCTTCAGCCATTTACACTGCATGAACTGTAGCTAAGCGGTGGGCACACCCACGCACCTACGGTTAGCTTAAGTGGGATCTGTAAAAAAAAAATAAAATGGTTTGTTCATTTTATTTATGTGTGCTTTTGTTGCTGTTGCACACATGGGGACTGTTGGTGGGGATATGCGGAGACCTGTGAGCGGTCTCACTCATTTCTGACCCCGTTCTGCTGGTCTTCATTGCGGGGGCATGTATATTCTGAGGGCTCTGCTCTCAAACACACCCCTTGCACTCTTACATGCTCCATGTAAGCCTAGGAGCTCAGGCAGCGCGCCTCATTAATATGTATGGCACGCTGCCATCCTACTCCTAAATGGACGCTTCCATGCAGGACTAAGCTAGTCCTGCACAGAAGATTAATAAATCCAGGGGATATGTATCAACATGACTGCTATCACAGTATGTGTGACTTGTACTGCCTGTGTACTTCAGTAGCGCATGGTCTTTGCATTGGTCACTTGGGAAGAGAAGTGTCAAAATTCCTGACTCGAGCACAGGTCTCCATGGTGATGCATAATGATTTTGCCTGTAGGTTTCACTATCAGTCTTATATTTGTTTGTATTTATAACTTGAAAATCATCTTTATTAATCAAAGACTGTATATCCCATGTCACGTCATTTTCATTATTAATTTCAATCCAGAATGCCTTGTGTCACACTATTTGCTATTCTGTTGTTTGTGACCTTTTACCAATTGCTTTCTTTGCATTTAAAGTCAAAGCAGTTATTTATTTATTTTTTTTAATTATTCATAAAATCTTTCTTCATTGTGTATACTTGAAATGGAATTCATAATTGTGCAACCACTTACCGATATCAGTTATTGTCTGGCCAGTTTTTAAGGGAGCCATGCGTTCCTTTTCCATGAATAACAGTTATCTGACACACAAGGCATCAATTACTGTGAAGCCAAGAATGCATTATCCTCTTACTTATTCAATGCTGTATGATTCTTTAAACCTCTGCTTGTCTGACACATTTTACATTACATTTGCTTGACATCAGAAGGAGACAATAAGCTCTTCATCTTTACTATCTCAGACAAGTTTTCTGTACTTGTTCTGTTCTCATCTGAATATTTCTGTGGAATGGCTCTGCTTGTGAAGAAGTACTTTCAAAGATCCCATGAATAGTCCAGACTGCCTGGTGTGTGTGTGTGTGTGTGTGTGTGTGTGTGTGTGTGTGTGTGTGTGTGTATTCCTTCCATCAGCCTCCATCTGCATCCATCTTTCATGGTAAGGATGACTCATTCACTTTTGTTTTTTTTTTCTTTTTAGTATTTGTTGACCAGGTAAGTACATTAGACACAACTGTCCCTTTTCAGGGATGAGTTTGACTAAGTGCTTTGCCCAGAGTCACATAACAGGCAAATGAAGATGGAAGGAATCAAACCCTGTAGCTTAAGCACAGGGAGCAGTTCGTCCTCAGGACTTTAGTTTTTTGTGCTAACCGCCAGACCCATGACGTGATCTTATGCACCCATACCATACCTCCTGTCTTTTCTGGGGTCTAGTGAGAAGAACTTCAGCTCTTCTAAGTTAGGATCTTACTTACTCTTTACCCTATGCCTCACACACCTTTCCGATGGCTTTACTCTGGACTCCTGACAGCTTGATATCCCCTTTCCTGGTGCTCTGACCATGGTCTTATACTTAACATAAAGAATATATAGCACAGTTGCATTTAGGGAACAAATATGTCACATTGAATATCCCATAAATGGAACCCTGTTTAAATTTAATATTATCAACAGGAAACTGTCCTTTGACATTAAGTATCAGTTATAGTAAGGAAATCTTTTTATTTTGTAACTGATCTCAGTTGTGTATTCAATGTCCAACTTAGTTACATTAAGGTATTTGACAAATTCCATTAATTTACCCTTATTTATCATCCATATCAACCATCAGTCTTTGTGAAAACACTGCTAGATGTCCATAGCATTCAAAAGTAAATTATGCCCAGAGAATTGATATGGATATGTTAATGGAATTGAGATCCTGTTACAAAGTATTCCTGTTTTGGATGTTTTGATAATAAAATATACAAATGGTGTTTTGAGTACCATAGTGTTTAGGAATTCCTGTCTTAAAAAGTACAAATTTTACAAGCAACCAAGTGTCTTCTGAAACACATAATACATACAATTCCCATATCACCATTTCCTGCAATTAAAGGATTGTGTTCAAAGGAAGGTGATTTTCAAGTGTGTTCTATAGGCATGTATAATAGACTTGTTCAGAGGCTCTACAATTTTATACATGTAAAATGTCCTCAAGAAACAGAAAAATAAATGAACAGGAATGAACCACTAACTTATAAAAATAAAGTAAAATCAGATTCTTAATAACTAGCCTTTCTTACAATCTGTTGTACCAATACCCACGTGATAAGGAATATTATTTATAGAAATTTGCACATTTAAAGGCAAATAATATTTTATTTACAGTTTTGTCTAATTGATGCATGTTAATTTATGGAAGAGTAAAGACTTTAGAACAACATATTAGCCATTTTAAGATTGTTGATTTTCTGGATCTACAACCTTTGATCTTGATGTAAACTAGACCATTTGGTTCAGTATCTTGTGGAAATTGTTCATTATGTTAATTTTAAAATCCAAAGAGTTGGATTTTTTATCTAATACATCATAATTTTTTTCATATTAATTCAATGATCACATGTTGAAGTGAAGAAGTAATTTATATGGCACATTGGTTTTGCTTAGCATTCTATGCAGATGAAATTACTTGAATGCTTAAAATGAGAGGTGGCAAGTTAGGAGCAGTCATTGAATTCTCTACTGACTCAGCCATTCTGCATGAAGGCTTCTCCCAAACAAATAACTGGTGCCAGGATCATGGACTGAAACTGAAAGCCAAAAAGTACATCATTGTACCCTTTGGGAAATCAGTACCTCAAGAAATTACCACATTGACAATACACTCCTAAGAATCAACCCTGTAGTTGAGGATTTGTGGATAGTGGCCTATCATCTGACCAACATGTGTCCACAGTGGCAAGAAAGTCCATCTATTTTACATAGCTTATCAGCAGAGGGAGAGCTTCCAGTTCCTGGGATGTCATTGTTCTCCTTAATTCTGCTCTCATCAGACCAATCAATGAGTATAATGTCACCTTTGCATGTATCTGACCAGGCATAGTCAACAACTCAAACAACAGAGGATCCTCATTAAGAGTATACAGGGCCTAAAACATAGGTTCTACACAGACTACCTTAGAACATTGTTATTGTATTAGGTGTCCTGCAGACTGCATTCAAGAGACCTAAATCTCCTTTGCAACTTAAACATAATAGTTTGGAGGGACAAGTGCATCTCTCAGAGGTTACTAATGCTGCAGAAAATGGTTTGGAGGGACGAGTATCTCTCCGAGGTTACTACTGCTCTGGAACATACTGCTTGTCCACATAAACCAATGCTTAGCCCTGACCCTATTCAGGTGTAACCTGGGTCTGTGGATGGGAATGAGGAAATTTACCCCAGGACTGCCCCCTGTAGTACATATGGACAGAGGCAGCACCTAAATGCTAGTTCCTATAATGTGATACTTATCAATACTCAGTGGTATTATCCTAGAAGTAATCACTGTCTCACCCAGATCTAACCTCTGTCATATGGATAGCATAAATTAGGGACCTTAGAATTTAACTAATGGGGTAATTGGCTAGGCTGAAAATGGCAAACATATGCTATAGTTTAGACCACACAGGGAGTGCTACATCACTCGGGTTTGTCTGCAAATGCAATACCATATTTTAAAAGGCAGCATGCCCTTAAAGAGTAATGAGGGTGGATTGGGTCAATCATGTCACCTAACACTTTGCTCTTGGGGCAGTTAGCCTAGTATTCACTATCATTCTATGAGAATAACAGAATATTTAAGTGATATTTTTGCAAATTGGAGGCAAATGCACTATATAAGGATATTTTTTGTCATAAAGAAGCATTTTGTATTAATGGCCATTGAGAGGGTTATGGAAAATTCAATAAATAAAACTGGTTGGCAAACTATTTAGAATTCAGGGAGTAAAAATGGATTGTACAGTTGGGTGCATTGTCTAAGCCAGGTTTAAATAAAAATAAAAGAATGAATTTTCTTGACATGGAATTTTATATTATAGCCACTAGATGTCACTGTTAAGTTTTTCTATAACATTTTTGAATATGGGAGAATTTGTAATATTTTCCTATGTATTTGATAGAGGCACAGCTGGCCAGTGCAAGTCCCACGAACTGCCCCCTCCACTTCCTCAGGTCTTAAACTGAAGAGCAAAGGAAAAGGACTGCCCTCTGCTCCTATCAGGCTGCACTAACTAGGCAGGTTGATACATGCTTCTCCCTCCCTCCTACCTCACCTCTTTTTCAAATCTTTTTTTTTTTAAACAGTAGCAAACTGCTTGATACAAATGTCGCAAGCATTTTCAACCATTCACATCACTCATGTAACTCTACAGTACTCAGGTTTTAATAAAAAATAAAAATAAAAGTAAAACAAAACTTTTTGTTTTAAACTGTAGCAAACTGCCTGCTACAAATGTAGCAAGCAAATGTTATTGTTTAGACCACACAGAGAGTGCTAAAATGCTCAGGTTTGTCCACAAATACAAAACCAGCTTTCAAAATGAGGATGGATCTGATGGCCGATCACATCCACTAACACTTTGCACTCAGTGCAGTTGCTCCTTTCATCCAGCCCTAACTACACTACTGGTATTTGTTACATGTATATCAATTTAAAATTAATGGATTTTTTAAATAATTATTAACAATTTTATATATATAATATGTGGAACAAAACATTGTGATTAATGTGGTATTGACAAAGATACAAATGGACTGAAATGAGTTTACCACATATTTCCTTTCATTGAGTCTGATGGACTATTATGAATTTAATTTGGTGAACCTTTGGTGGTAGTTCAATACATTTTTATTGAAATATGTATTTGAGCTTTGGCTGTGGAGCTAGTTGTGTATTTGGTGTATAACTGTTCACTTCCAGTTCATGCACACAGACTTTTGGCTTTAGCCTTAACCACAGTTCTCCAAACACATAACCCAATTTTAAAGACCAAAACATTTTCCAACCAAGCAAATTAAAGGGCTTGATTTCCTTAGTTTACCAGATAAACTGGTAACCCTCTCACTTTTTCCATCTCGTACAGACTTTTAGATTGCAATCTCTGTCATGTCTTCAGAACTATGAAAGACTCGTCTTACCAAACATTCTCTACCTCAGAAACACTTGTAAGGTTAAAAACACTCAATTCAAAGTTCTTAGCTTACATCATAACATAAGTATGTCTTGGAGAAACAGGTGCATTACCCAGAGAATACTGTACCTGTGAAGCAAACTTTTGTTGTATGTTAAAAGGAGTAATATTTTATTCTCTTTTAATTTAAGTCATAATGATTGAATGGGGTCACAGAAACTTAATCCCAGGATAAGTAGTATGGTTGTTATGAATTAGGGGGGTAAATCTGGCTATACATCCAAAGGTGCATTGTCAGACTCTATATGGTCATTTAGGCCACCTGTCTAGTATAACCTGAGAATTTATGAACCTATGACCTATTAAATCACTGATAACAAGGACCTTGTGACTTTCTGCAAGCCTGTGGGATCTTAAAGAATCAGGCTAGTGGTTTTGGTGATTTGCAATAAAGATATGTGTGGGAGTAGGGTCTACCTCACTTTGTCAAAAACACTAATTCTCGAATCCCTATTCGTCGAAGACACAAATCAGCGAACGGACTTTTAATTGAACTTTTTCCTAGGCCAAAACAATGGTTGGCCACCATCTGAAATTTGCCCTTTTCCCCACTGCAGTGCAATCTCGGAGTTGGTATATTTAGTTGGGGGGATCCCACCCAGTTAGGTTTTAAACTTTATGTTTTTTGTGTTTTTTTTTATGGTCACTTAGTTGGCCTACCATTGTTTAGCCCTAGGAAAAAGTTTGATGAAAAGTCCATTTGCTGATTTGTCTCTTCGATGAATAGGGTTCGACAAAGAGGGATTTGACAAATAGTCTGATTAAGTGATATAGACCCATGGGAGTAGGTGTGGACAGAGATAAGTGGGAGACCCTGAGTGGCTGACATTTCTTATGTGGGAGTCTGGAAAACTTCAGCAGAGGTTTTTTAACAACTTCCACATTTCTTTTTATTTTTAAACAATAGACATCTTTATTAAACTATCACATATGACACAGGCCATGTTACATTTATATAAATGATAATAAACCACAGTGACAGAATCTCAGTTGTAGACATTATACATTCCAAACCATGTCAGACAACTGTAGCTGCAAACACCATTCATCAGCTTTACCATATCCAATCACTGCTGGTTAACCATTACATAGCTCATTCAAATCCTGCCTTCTTTTAAACCTTGTTCCTCCTCTGCATGTATTGACCTCACAGTTCCCATTTTTGTTACATAATTTGCTCCTACCCTTTTCTAAAGATCCCAGTTCCAGTTGTTTTAACTCTGTTACTATCTTCACTACTTCTAGTAAAGTTGGTTTAGACTTTGATTTCCGTTTTCTAGTAATTGTTTTTTTTTGGCAGCCATCATAATTAGACTCAGCAAGGCCTTAGTATGTCTAGGCAATTCCAAGTTTGTATCATAGCTCAAAAAAATAATTTCCCTGGTCACTCCAACTTGACCACCCGGTATCTCTAATAAAGCAGTCTGGAGGGAATCTCTAAAGTCTAATAACTCATTACACACCCAGAAAATACGTTTCCAGTTGCTTCTTTTTACCCCATCACACCTCCAACATTTGCTGTCTACCTGAGGAAAATTTCTTTGTTTGTTGTATATTTGGGAAACATACATATATCCCCCATTGTTTCTTTGTGAATTACTTATCTAATCTCTCTTCCCAGTCCTTCCTAACTGAGTCTGATGGATTCTTATAGTTACCATGCAATATTTTATATGATCTACTAATTATTCCTTTCTTAATGGCAACTTCTGTTCTAGTTCTATTAAAAACTCTACCAGAGCTGGTCTTTTGTTTAGGACCCCCCCTATCTCTTTCTCTTTGCCTATACTCTGATATCAATCCTTGATATGGAAGGCAATCTGTAGCCTGCAGTCCAAACAAGTTTTTGGCATCTTCCCATTGTATTACCCTTCCCTCTCTAGTTATTTGCTCCCAGTACCTTGGTTCCTTTGCCAGCTTTCTCCAATACATTCCTGCCCCCACCTGCCTATTGTCTGCATCCCTAATTGCAGTCATCCCTATTGGCAGAATTTCCTTTCTCCATTCCCATGTTGGCTTAGTTCTTAGAAGACCTTCTGCTACTTTACGAATATAATATTCTGTGTGATTATTGTTCTCCTTAAAGGTCTGCATTCAAAATCCCAGTCTCTCCCTGTTACTTGAACTTCCCCCATTTCATCATCATCTCTTTCCACTTTGAATTATAGGTTTCTGCTTGTTTTGTGTTTAGGAGCCTTAACTGTGCTGCTCTGAAATACCCCTTCAACTCGGGTAATCCCAATCTGCCCTGTTCTATTGGAAGTATAAGCTTATCCCACTTGACTCTTGCCATCTTCCCCTCCCAGATAAAATCCTTCAGCTCTTTATTAATTGCTATCCACAACTTCTACTCTGGTTGATAAAAATATGCCTGACCAATGTATAAGACTAAAGGGACTATAAAGGTTTTAACGGCTTATATTTTACTATCAATATCCATATAACAGAGCTTCCATTTTCTCAGTTTTTGCAGTATCTTTTGTTTAGTCTCTTCCCACATATCCTTAGCTGCCACACCAGTATCATTTTTAATCCATACTCCTAATTACTTCATTTTATTATTTCCCCATAAATATGGATATTGCTGAACCAGTTCGTATGTGGGTTCATAATTTACTGTTATTGCTTTTGTTTTTGCTTCATTAATTTTGTGTCCCAAAAAGGTTTGAAACTGTCTCAATGTGTTCCATAACACTGTAATTTCCCTTTCTGGTTTGGTCAGGTATAAAATAATGTCATCTGCAAATAGAGACAGCTTTTCCTGACTACCATACCAATTATATCGTTGAATTTCTGAGTCCCTTATTTTCTTTGCCAAAGGTTCTAAATATAGTTCATATAACAAAAGGGAGAGAGGACACCCCTGCCTAGTTTCTCTGCTCAAGCAGAGATAATCAGAGGGTTCCCCTTACCCTACCATCTCTGCATTTCTTGTAGACCCTTATCTTTTGCATTGCTTTCATAACTTCCCCAGTTACACATGCTGGTTATCTTTCTAGACTAATTTTCATCCATTTAGATGTTCCTATGCTTAACACCCTTCGCAATGCATTCTTATTTTTCTTTTAATGTAGTTCCAGAATTTGTCTACCTTGTCCCATTGCCAATCCTCTATACATTTTTTTGTCTGTTCTCCAGCTCTTTGAATTCCAACTCTGTGTAGTCTAAGACCTCACTTATAGTCTTCTATCTTTCCCCTAGCTTCTTCTTTGAATCACTGAAACACGACATTAGCAAAGGCTCCACCATACCTACAACTGTTGTAGAAATATTTGTTTCCATCCTGTGATAGTATTGGTTTGCACTCATAGTAGCACAGATGGAACAAATGCAGATCAGCTGCTGTTTCTTCTTCTTCTTCTTTCGGCTTTTCCCAGTTAGGGGTCACCACAGCGGATCACCTGTCAGCTCATGATTGGCAGTAGAGTTTTATGGTGTCGAGTTGCCAGCCCAGCACCCAACCTTCCAAGGAAGGCACAAACACGCACACACTCACACCTAGTGCCAATTTAGTGTGTCCAATCCACCTACAGCATGTCTTTGGGATGTGGGAGGAAACCAGAGCACCCGGAGGAAACCCATGCGACCACAGGGAGGACATGCAGACTCTACACAGAAGGCACCCCAACCAAAGATCGAACCAGAGAACCTCTTGCTGCGAGGCAACAACACTAACCGCTGCACCACCTTGGCCACCCTAGATCAGCTGCTGTTTCTAAAGACCTTAAAAATGGAAACAAATGTGAGAGCAACAATATAGGGCTAAAAGGATAGACATAAATATTGGTGTTTTTCCCTATAATTTAAAATGAGAATAAATTCTGTTGCCTCCTGTTCAGTTATATATTCTTGGTGATGTTTGTATCTTGAATAAAGATAAAGACATTTTACATGTTAGCTATTAACTTTTTGTTCCTTGCCTCCACAAACCAGGAAACTCCTGCACAATCCCGAGAACACAACCGGGAATGCGTCCTTCTGGAATTCTTCGATGATCATGATGTCTGGCACTTCCTCTCAGCTATTTCCATTTTCTTTTCCTTTCTGGTAAGTTTTATTTCTTACAAAGCAGAATAATTTATCACTGACATTTACACTACAAATGCATGGACTCCTTTTATCAAATGTATATGCCTTAGGTTGTACTGAGGAACCTAGAGACTCTGTAAATGTAGACTTCATCTCAGATAGCTGATTTACTTTTACGGCATCCATTAACCTGTTTTGTCACCTTTTTCTGTGTAATATTGTTATAGTGATGCTGGTTGCTTTAGGATGTTAGTACAACTAGCCACATCTAATAATGCAGTAGCATACAGAGTAGGATTATATCATACATTCATGCACAGAGTAAATCAAAGCCATTACAGTGATATAAAGTATAGCTCATTTAAAGGTAAAACGATTGCCTAAATGACAAATGATAGGTACTGTTAGCTAATGATATAAGTGAGGGAATAAAGATATAAGTGAGGGAATAAAGACGTACACTATGTGACAGTGAGTTGGGCTAAAACAAAAACTTGAGTAAGCAAGTTAAAATTAATTTACTCAAATCTGCAAAGTTCTGTGAAAAGAAGAAGGAAATTCCCCTTAGGCTTGTTCAGAAATACAATGGATTCTAACTGTGTCATTGGTGATAAACAATTTGTTATGTATTTCACAAGTAGATTCGAAAAATTCACTATGAGTCCAAAGCTCAATAGGTGAATTTCATTTTGAGAATGCATAAAAAAGTGGAGTCATGACTGGAGACCCATTAATATTGTTTTGTAATACATGGAGACTTTTACCTGACCCAGTGTTTTACCAGTTACTAAGAAAAGAGTGTAAGAGTGATAAGTGCCTTACAGATTTAAAAGCTGTCACACACTTAGCACTGCCAGACAGAGAGATGCCAGAAGCAAAGTGTACCTCTCATTAAGCAGCATCTTTAAATCCCATTAGACATTCCACTTTGCCATACTGTGTGTGTCTGTGTGTGTGTGTGTGTGTGTGTGTGTGTGTGTGTGTGTGTGTATGTGTGTGTGTGTGTGTGTGTGTGTGTGTGTGTGTGTGTGTGTGTGTGAGCATGTGTGTGTGTGCGTGCGCGCGCATGCATGTGTGTGTGCATGTGTGTGAGTGTGTGTGTGTGTGTTTGCATGCGTACATATTAACGTAAGGTACTGACAGTAACATAATCAGTGCACTCAGTGTAGTGCATATTAATGTAAGGTACTGACAGTAACATAATCAGTGCACTCAATGTACTGCATATTAACGTAAGGTACTGACAGTAACATAATCAGTGCACTCAATGTACTGCATATTAATGTAAGGTACTGACAGTAACATAATCAGTGCACTCAATGTACTGCATATTAACGTAAGGTACTGACAGTAACATAATCAGTGCACTCAGTGTAGTGCATATTAACGTAAGGTACTGACAGTAACATAATCAGTGCACTCAGTGTAGTGCATATTAACGTAAGGTACTGACAGTAACATAATCAGTGCACTCAATGTACTGCATATTAATGTAAGGTACTGACAGTAACATAATCAGTGAACTCAATGTACTGCATATTAACATCAGGTACTGACAGTAACATAATCAGTGAACTCAATGTACTGCATATTAATGTAAGGTACTGACAGTAACATAATCAGTGAACTCAATGTACTGCATATTAACGTAAGGTACTGACAGTAACATAATCAGTGCACTCAGTGTAGTGCATATTAATGTAAGGTACTGACAGTAACATAATCAGTGCGCTCAGTGTACTGCATGTTAATTTAAGGTACTGACAGTAACATAATCAGTGCACTCAATGTACTGCATATTAATGTAAGGTACTGACAGTAACATAATCAGTGCACTCAGTGTAGTGCATATTAACGTAAGGTACTGACAGTAACATAATCAGTGCACTCAGTGTAGTGCATATTAACGTCAGGTACTGACAGTAACATAATCAGTGAACTCAATGTACTGCATATTAATGTAAGGTACTGACAGTAACATAATCAGTGCACTCAATGTACTGCATATTAACATCAGGTACTGACAGTAACATAATCAGTGAACTCAATGTACTGCATATTAATGTAAGGTACTGACAGTAACATAATCAGTGCACTCAGTGTAGTGCATATTAACGTAAGGTACTGACAGTAACATAATCAGTGCACTCAATGTACTGCATATTAACGTCAGGTACTGACAGTAACATAATCAGTGAACTCAATGTACTGCATATTAATGTAAGGTACTGACAGTAACATAATCAGTGCACTCAATGTACTGCATATTAACGTAAGGTACTGACAGTAACATAATCAGTGAACTCAATGTACTGCATATTAATGTAAGGTACTGACAGTAACATAATCAGTGAACTCAATGTACTGCATATTAATGTAAGGTACTGACAGTAACATAATCAGTGCACTCAGTGTAGTGCATATTAATGTAAGGTACTGACAGTAACATAATCAGTGAACTCAATGTACTGCATATTAACATCAGGTACTGACAGTAACATAATCAGTGAACTCAATGTACTGCATATTAATGTAAGGTACTGACAGTAACATAATCAGTGCACTCAATGTACTGCATATTAATGTAAGGTACTGACAGTAACATAATCAGTGCACTCAGTGTAGTGCATATTAATGTAAGGTACTGACAGTACTGCATATTAACATAAGGTAACAGAAGCAGTAAGAAAGTTATCAATACTCACTCAGGCTGCGATAGAGAAAAAGCACAGAAAGAGCAAAGGAGTGAAACTTTTTGTGAGAGGCACCAGTGTGATGCATATGGACGTACTAAATGTATTAACATAAGGTTGTCACAAAATACAGGACTCCAAACTCCAAATAAGTAGAAAAAGAACGAGTCAAGTAAAGCCATAATAGAAGTAAACATGATAAATGGAAATAGACATGTTGTTGTTTAGGCTGTCTGTGGTCTTGTGAACTATTACATGGGAAATATTGACATATGCATTGTAAAATATATGGAAAAGGAATGAGGCACATTAATGCTGTTGGAGGAAGCTGCAACAGGATTGGTGAGAAAAGTACAAGATAAAAATTATGGTACAGGTAAAATAGGCTAAATTGAATTTGTCAGTATCATTTTTCTCTTAATATAGAAAAGAAGAAAAACGTGACAATCTCCGAATTGTTTTTTTAAGATATGCAGACATCCCAAATTGCTGGCAGTGTAGCTGGTATGGCTGTATATACCATTCCCAAATAAAGTTTGATGGCATTGTGACTAGTATGGCTGTATATATCATTCCCAAATAGGGTTTGTTGGCAGGGTGGCTATTATGTCTATGTATACCATTCCCAAATAAGGTACAGTGGCAGTGTGGTTAGTCTGGCTGTGTACACAATTCTCAAAATAGGTTTAGTGGCAATGTGGCTGGTGTAGCTGTGCATACCACTACCACTCCTAAATAAGATATTCAGTGGCAGTGTGGCTGGTATAACTGTGTAAACCATTCCCGAATAAGGTTTTGTGGCAGTGTGGCTTGTCTGGCTGTGTATACCATTCCCAAATAAGGTTGGTGGCAGTGTGGCTATTAAGGCTGTGTGTACCATTCCTGATTAAGGTTTGGTGGCAGTATGGCTGGTATGGCTGCATATATCATTTCCAAACAAGGTTTAGTGGCAGTCTGGCTGGTAAGGCTGTGTGTACCATTCTTGATTAAGGTTTGGTGGCAGTCTGGTTGGTATGGCTGTATATATTATTCTCAAATAAGGTTTGGTGGCAGTGTGGCTGGTTTGGCTGTGTATACCATTACCAGTTAAGTCTCTTATCCTTATTCTCTCTCAAATGTTGACTCTGAATTGCACATTTTGTCTCACATCCTGACCTTTTCCATATGGTATACACAGCCATACCAGCCACTCTCACCAAACCTTATTTGTAAATGGCATAAACAGCTGTACCATCCACACTACCACCAAACCTTATTTGGGAATGGTACACACATTATGTGTTTGATTGTGATGTATTTTATTTGGTGATTCTAGGAGAACTGGGAGGTTTACAGCAGTTAAGATGTTTATGAGCAAAGTTTAAGAAACCATTCCAGAAGACTTAGCTTCATAGATTCATAGGTTGCTACTAGCAATAGACCAGTTAACTCCTTGGAAAACTAGCCACCACATCCCATTGATATATCCGGCTAGTTACTGACTCTGTCCGTAAGGGACAGAGGTGCTAGGTTTGGGGTAAATTTGTTTTCCCCATCCCTTCATATAAGTTATATTTAATAATAGTGAGAGATATACTTTGCTTTAAATAAAACAGGATTTGTTTCAGGACTGAGGAATTTATTGGAAGAATATGTCATGCCAATAAGTCTTATTTTCTTGTAATATAGGCTTAGGTGTCCTGATCATGTATTTCTGTTACTACCAGTCTTGTGAATATGGAGTAGAACAAATAAGAGAGTGGGTCATGTACAGCTTTGTAGTCAGGAACAGACTGTGTCATAGGTGGATTGGTAGGAAACAGAAGAGACACAGGGTTTGTACATGCTTTGCTTAATATAGGGAGGTAATATCTGAGTTTTTTTTTGTGAGGAACCACTGTTATCAGGGATTTCTTGGATCTGACTTCAGTGGGACAGGACAAAAATGTCTGCTTTTGCCAGTATTTTTTTTTTCAAATTGGGTTAGGTGTTTGGACAGCTACATAATGAAAAGTGCATTATATTCTCGTATGGACCTGATGAGGGAACGAGCAGAGGAGAATGTTACCTTCCTTAGACCAAGAGAAGATGCCCATAGTTATCAGTTGGGTAAGGCAAAAGGCTTTCCCAGTGAGAGAGGATACATGGTGGTCAAAAAAGAGTTGGTTGTCCACAAAGCTGTTCACCTAGTTCTCTAATGACAATGCTTCAAAGAGAGTATCATCTATATGGTAAGTGTTGCAATATTTCCTGTTTCCCAGACTGCACCATGCTACATTTTGTGGCATTCAGCTTGGTTTTGACACCATATATTTGTTTGTGTTAGGCCGGCTTGAGGGATCAAAGTTTCTTCTAGGAAGTTAATGATAGCTCTAAAGTTGCAGTCATCCATGAACTTGGTCTGTCAGAGGCCTTTAATTTCAGATTTGATATTGGAGAAATAGATGCCAAATAGGGCTGGTCCCAAAACAGAACCCTGAGGTACACCACTGATGAACAAAGTCTCTTGAATAATGTCACATTCACTCTGACAGAGTGGTGTGGTACCTATCAGTCTGCAAACCAGCAATTAATTAGGTTATACAGGAACATATATTGCATTTGACCAGTTTGTTAATGATGCCAGAGTAGGAGTAGAGTGTCATGAGCCTTAATCAAATCAAGGTACACTATGTGCACATTCTCTGATTCAATGATTCTCTGACTATTTCAAAGAAGTTATCTAGGTTTAATGGGAATGATCAACCTTGTAGCGAGCCAAATTAGTTAGGATCTGGGGTCTGTAGGATGTTAGTCATACTATTCACTGTTGCAAGTCATCACTATTATTATACTCTACCTGCAGGCAGCTCTACCACCTAACCCAACATCCAGAGTTGTAATGAACCCAGAGGCATTGGGAGACACCCTCCTACTGCTTTGTAGGGATGTCTGTGGTATTAGTGACATGTAGGGTGATGCCATATTCAGATCTTTCTGGCCAGTTTGCTGTCATAAGTGAACAGAAAGTTTTCCTGCTTCCAGAAGAAAGATAAGTACCTCACAAGGGAATTTTCTTTCATGTTTGTACTGCTGTATTGACAGTCTGATGACAGATAATGATTGTGATTCTGATTTGGCCTGTCATATCAAAGTTAATAGTTGTGTCAATTGCAAGTAACAAATGTGACACAAAGACTATTACTCCTGTTGTCCCTTTTGCCTCAGCCTAGAACATGACATGGATGCTTGTCCACATGTTTTCATTTAAGACAAGGGCAATCAGGAAAAGAGCTAAAGTCCTCTAGGAGTTGCTGGCTCATAAAGAGGCATGTTCCTCCTTTGGTACAATTATGGTGTCACCCAAGGCCAGCAGGAATTTCCCCTAAAGAAGAAGAAACATGCTGGAAAGTCACATAGGGAGAAACATTAGGGACTGCATATGCTCCAGTGGGTGACTCTGGTCCCCATAGGTCCTATGGCTCTGGACACATAGAGGCACTTTTGCAGCCCCAGTCTTTGGAGTCAGTCTTTGCTGCAACCTGTGGCACAACCACTCCATAGGAAACCATGTCGTCGGCTGTGCACGTTTCCAGGACCAAAGACACAGTCATGCTTGCATATACTATGGGGATCTCAGTGTAGGAAGCCTGTGCTATTACTACTGAGGTTGAGGACAGAGTCCTCGTGGTCTATGTTCATTAGAAGGTTCCCTGGGACTGGATAGAGATCTTGGTTTCCCTGTCTGTAATCTAAGAGTCTTACATAGCCATTCTTTCTGAAGCCATGAGGCACAAAGCACTAAAAGCCAAACCAGTGCCCACTAGTTTGCCTCAGCCTACACTGGGGAGTGTCTCAGTTGCATCATCATTCCAGAATTCTTGTCAGTAACTCCTCTAATTAGCTCAAGATTTTATATATTTTATGAAGTTGAAGTAGCCAGCCTTGGAAACCGGGGAGGTGTCAGGGGTTTCTTTTACAGAGGAGAAAGACTGCATACTTTATATTGAGAAGTTTGGTGGTAACACTGGTGAAAAAGTAGAGCTGCATTTATCTTCAGAGATGTTAGCTATATCCTCAGGGTTTGAGTGGGTAGTGCAGTTAGAGATAAGCTGGGCCCAGTACTGGGTATCATTCATGACTTTTTTATGTAATTAAAGATGTTAAATAAAATCAAGAAATCAATACACAGGAGGTTCAGGTTCAAAAGTTTACTAGTGTACACCAGGAGGCAAAAAACGTACAAGTACAGAATTTTGTCTAACATGAAACAGGAAGTATACAAGTTTTATAGTCTTTACATTCAAGTTGTGCCCACCTTACTGACATGGTATGTCACAGGGCATTTACATCACTTTAGCTTGCAGTCCTCTATTCATAAATTATTGCTGATGCTGTATATTTAAAAAAAGTTTTCCTCTGGTAACAATATGGCCTTGCTATCCACCTGGTCAGACATAATGTCTTTCTATAAAGTTACTTCTTCAAGGTTTCACATCAGTTCGAATACAATAGCAGATTCAGTCTTTTAATACACTTCTTTGTTCCCAGTAACACTTTCCCAACAGCTGCGTGTTATCTTAGTAACACATACACAAGGCCAAATCATCCCAGCAGGAAAGAGCAGAAGATTTCATTATTTCACATATTTTATTTCCTGACCCAGAAGATAATCACTCGTGAAAAGCATAAACATTAAGACTTGCTAAGCTAGCAACTGCCAGCGTCAGAGGTCAACTTGCTACAGGCCACACTGCAGTTTCAAAACTACTTGCAATTACACATGAATTCATCCTTTTTGTTATATCATTAATAGAATAAAATGCATTACATATGACTTTGCTTTTAGACTAGCATTTCACATATATTCAAATGCATATTTTTCTAACATTTTCCCTCCTATTAATTCTTTTTATTCTATTTTGAAGTATGCATAATGTTATTTCGTCTCCTAACCTCTTCCATTAAAGATTTTCAGCTAGGTGAGTCATTTTGGTCTATACTTCAGAAAAAAGTTTTCATCTGAGATCAATTTTTCAATCTCAATATCTTGGTACAAAGTTTCAGTAATAGATACATCAATAAAATCTTTGATTAATCTTTTCATGCAGGGAATTCCACAACAAACACATGCTCTTATTAGGAGTATACCCACACAAATAGCAATCAGAATATTCATTAGGATGGAACCCCACCCCCAAATAGATTCTGGAAAAAGTCCGTCAGTGGGTTTGGGCCTGGTTCAGTCATGGCTGATACTTGCTGAATTACCTCTAGGTGATTGTTAATTTCATGCCTATCGTCCGGTATGTATGCACAGCATTCTTCTTTGATAAGCGCGCACGTACCACCTCTCGCTGCTAGGGTGAAGTCAAGAGCCATTCGAGTTTGTAGCACAACAGTTCTCATTGCATTCAGTTCATCAGTCACCAGTTCTAGGGCAGAGAAAGTTGCATTACTCATTACTTCGATATGTTTCAACAGCTTCCTCAACTCCCAGATTGATTTGACTGCTCCATATGCTGTGAATATTCCTGTCCAAGATATAACACTGTCACTCAAGTCCATATGAGTCAATTTGCTTTTGTCCTTTACGTTATTATGGTCTTTCCAGCCAGCTTCGATCCGTCCTACTGGATTTACAGGTTTCTTGACTGGACCTTCAGGTTTTCGGGCTGCTTCTCTCACGTTTCATATCTTACCCAAAGGTAATTCTGCAGTATGTCTTATAGCCGGAACCAGATAACCCAAAAAACAACTGCCGGACCAATTCTCAGGTAGCCATTTATATGCCTTTTTCCCACAAATAAAATAACAATTTTCTACTTTAGTACTAATACGCATTAACCCTGCATGAAACATTTTCTGGTCTATAACTGACAATTGTTTAAATAAGACAGGATTCTTGAGAATTTCATTCATGGTTGCTTTCAGTGAGTTCAAATATGAGTCATAATTAGTATTGCAAAGAGTATTGCCATTACTAGTCTTAATATAACACCGATAAGATATTGTTATATTACAATTGCTCCAGCCCACCTGGAGAGTGTCATTTTTATAGAAACATACAATTCCCTTTTGTGTGACAGGTAAAAATAAAGCTGTTTTGTCCTGTGATCTCACAGTTCCTGTATCAAAAAGTAAATTCTCCCAAGTCTCATTTATTCCCGGAGGGACAGCGGACATTATCAGTCCTCCATATGCTGTTGGTATAGCTGTACAGTCCCAGCAATTTGAAATGTTCATAGTCTCTGCATATACACGCTTCATGGCTAGGTATGTGTTAAAATTTGGATGCCAGTCTATGGATGTTTCGTCACACCTTCCCACTTTCACTTATGTGGTTGAGTGTAGGATAAACCACAACAAGAGGAACATTGTCACAATTATAGTCAATAAATGTATACTCAACAAAATGATTATGCAACATCTCTGGGGTTGATCTATATTTTTATTTGCTTTGTTCTTGGCCATTTTGCCCTTGTATATCAGTCACAAGGTTTTTATCAAGTTGAAAGTTCTTTACCAGTGTGCAGTGTGTCAAATGGACCCAGGATGTCCTCTCAGCCATTCTGACTGCAGTAGGCGTTGCCAACAGTACCTGGTACAGTCCTTCCCACTTTGGACTCGCCCAAGTCTTCCTCTTCGTCACTTTTAGCCACACCCACATTCCCGGGACCAAAACTGCTTCCACCGGTCTGGTCTGTTCCTTATCTGAAAAAGAGTTAAACTGCAAAACAGATTTATTTGTTAACAGTTTCCTCATATAACTAGCTAATGAACTGTCAGCCTCTTGCTCTGCAGGCATGAGAGCTTTCCACTGAGTCACATAATATGCTCTCCCAAAAACCATTTTGAAGGGAGTCAAACCCTTCACATTTGGAACCATTCTCATACTCAGCAGCGCTAAAGGCAAACAGTATACCCAATTCTTCTGAGTCTCGTTAACTAACTTTCTAAGTTTATTCTTAAGGGTTCCATTGTACCTTTCCACCAGTCCTGTTGACTGTGGGTGGTAGGAACAATGTTTCTTCAAGGAGATTCAAAAAAATCTTCCAAGTTGCTGGATTGTCTGATTGACAAAATGTGTGCCATTGTCACTATAAATCCTTTCTGGTATGCCAAATCTAGGGATTACTTCTTTTATCAGGGCTTTCGCCACTGTTGCTGCATCTGGATTTTTGGTTGGGAAAGCTTCTAACCATTTAGAAAACATATCTACAATGACTAGACAATATTTTTTCCCTTCACACTTATTCAATTCTATGAAATCCATACAAATAGTATGGAATGGATACGGTGGTATAGGAAAGCTTCCTTGCTTGGGTTTAAATGCCCCTTGTGCATGGTGCTTGTTACAAGTATGACAAGCTGCACAAAATTTGTTTGCGTAGTTTGTGAATCCATATGTTTGGAATATTCGGTTTACTAACTGTACCATCCCCCCTGTTGAGACATGGCACTGCCCATGGCTCAACAAAGCTGCATATCTAAATAAATGTTTTTCTCTCTTTGGAAATGTATAGTCCATTTTCAAGAATTGCGCCTTGTTTTTCCCATTTTTGTTTTTCTGCTTTTGTAGTAAGCGTCTGCATTGTTTTTAACATATCTAAATCTAAAATCTCAGAGGGTAGTAATTCTTCATTCAAAAGTAAAGTTTCTGAGTCTGAGGCTGCTTGCTTTGCAGCTGCATCAGCTCTCGCATTTCCTTTTGAAATCCTATCCTGTTGCTTTGTATGAGCTACACATTTGCAAATAGCTACTTTAGTAGGTAACTGGATAGATTCTAATAATTCCAAAATAAATTGCACATGATTGATTGGTTTTCCACTAGATGTTATCATTCCCCTATTTTTCCATTGTTGCGCAAATACATGCACTGTAGAGAAAGCATACTGACTATCAGTATATATGTTTACACATTTGTCTTTTGCTAAAGTACATGCCCGTGTCAAAGCTACCAATTCTGCTGCTTGTGCAGATAAGTTATGTGGTAAGGGTTGGGCTTCTAAAATTTCAGTGTCTGTAACTACTGCATACCCCACTAGATTCTTTCCTGTAGGGCCCCTTCTGCATGAGCCGTCCATGTAATATGTCACCTCGGCATCATCCAAGGGCATATCTGTGAGATCTCGTCTTGGCAAGGCTAACTGTTCAATTTCCTGCAGGCAGCTGTTCGGTGTGCTATCCGCAGGAGTTGGGAATAATGTTGATGGATTTAATGTTGTACATCGTTCAATTATCATATGAGGTTGGCTCAGCAGTATAGTCATACATGAAAGATGTCTAGCAGGGGAGAGATATGCTACTTTTTCTTGCAGTAAAATTATTGCGAGTGCATGAGGCACTCTCAATGTGAGAGGGTGGAATAACACCACTGAGGCCAAGGCCTGTACTGCCATTACAGCTGCAACTACTGCTTGCACACAGTGAGGCAAAGATCACGCCACTGGGTCTAACTGCAATGAATAATAAGCTATGGGGCGTTGCTTATCCCCATGTTATTGCATCAGCACTGACGTCATATATCCTTGCTTACAATCTACGGTCTGAAAGAACCGTTTGTGATAATTTGGGAGTCCTAAAACTAATGAAGAAGCTATTAATTGCTTCAACCTGCAGAAAGCCGTTTCTGCTTCAGTTGTCCATTGTAACAAATCTTGTACTGCCATTGGCATTTTATATATTAAATCAGTCAGTGGAGCAGATTCCAAAGCATAATTTGGTATCCAACTCAGACAAAAATTAGTTGTCCCCAAGAAGGACATCATTTCCTTCTTGGTTGTTGGTTTGGGTGCTTGTAAAATTACTGTCTTTCTATCCTCGTCTAGTATCCTACCTTCATTGGATATCACATATCCTAGGTATCTAACTTGCTTTTTCCAGAGTTGTAACTTACTTTTGTTCACTTTGTGTCCTTGTGTTGCTAAGAATTTCAATAGCGCTACAGTATCTTCCCTACATTGCTGCTGGGTGGGGGCTGCTAGCAAGATGTCATCTACGTAAAGTAGAATTTGACTACCTCCTGGTGGGGTAAACCCTGCCAGGTTGCTAGCCATTTCTTGTGCAAATATGGTTGGGCTCTCACAATATCCTTGTGGTAGTCGAGTATAGGTATACCTTTTCCCCTGAAATGTAAATGCAAACCAGTACTGACTATCAGGATGTATAGGTATTGAAAAGAAAGCATTGCTAATATCTACCGCAGAGAAATACTTTTGTTGCGGTTTTAGGTCATTTAATAAAGTATGTGGGTCTGGCACCATGGGTGCTCTGGGTATCACTGCATTGTTTACAGCTTGTAAATCTTGAACCATCCGCCATTCCCCATTTGCTTTTTTAACAGGAAATAGGGGTGTATTACATGGTGAATCAGGAGATTCTACCAGTACTCCTTCCCTGAGTAATGCTGCTATTATAGGCTTGATTCCTATTTCTGCATCTTTTCTCAAAGGGTATTGTCTTTTCTGTGGCCTAAATGCTGACTTTGGGGTAATTGTAACTGGTCCTGCTGTTCGAATAAGTCCTACATCTGACTTGCCTGTTGACCAAAGAGCAGTCGGTATCTCACATAAGGCCTTCTCTTCTTCTTCTAATAAAAATGCTAATCAGCTGTCCTCGCTAGATTGCAAGTGTACAGCTGGATGTGTCTGCGTCAACCAGTTCAACTTCTGTTTCTGTATTTCCTGTGCTGACAATTCCAAGTCAGTTTGTTTCTCCCACCTTGTTACCTTTTCTCCTACGTCTGCCCATTTTATGTTTTTATTCTCTGTCAAGCTGACATGTGGCAATCGATTTGATCTATACAGTGCAAGGAACTCTTGAGGTAATGAACAGCTAACCACACTGTTCCCCTCAGTATCCCAATACAAAGTACGCAATACTAATCTAGTTGCACGATTTCTGAACAATTCTTGCTCATACTCTCTATTAGGTCCTGGTGTATTACAGTAGTATAGAGTACAGTGTAACAAATGCTGTTGATCAGTGTCAAGGGGGGGGGGCTTTACTGATGGCTACATTCATCAGTTCCTCGGTTACTGCCCCTGGACCAGTCGTGACTAGGTCCTGGCTGTACCAGTAAAATGTTTCATCCTCCGATCGCACTACAAAGGTATCCATTTGTCTCTGTGCCTCCATACCCTGTACAGTTGGAACTACTGCTATGCCAAATATCTGCATAAGGTCCCTACCCAATAGGTTCACTGGACACTTTGCAGAAACAACAATTTTACTTCTTTGGGTCATACCTGAAACAGGATCAGTTATTGCTATATCATGGGAAAGTAGTTCCCTGTATAGCTGTCCATTCGCAGCTTTTACTAGTATATAATCAGGTGATTCAGAATGTTCTGGTAACTTGGAGGGGTGTATCAGGGTCCGTGATGCTCCTGAGTCACACAGGAATTTAACTTCCCTTCCCTCCACCAGAAGTGTAACTTCCGATTTCGTATCTGCTAAGTAGAGCTCTAGGCTCAATAATGCTAAATCCAAAATTTCACTTTCTTCATCCTCCATATCTACTTGCATTTCCTCTATTCCTTCTATCACATTTACATTTGTTTTCTGTTTATTAACTTCTCCTGATGATTTCTGATTTCTGCATGATGTATCTTCACTATCATATAGTCAGTCCTCATCCCCCTTGTCTTCTGTGATTACCTTTTTGTTTTGTTTACAATCCCTCACTAGATGTCCCTTCTTTCCGCACTTAAAGCATTCACCTCTCTTTTTCCTTTACTCAAAATCTTCTGACCGTTTGTCAGACTGTTTATTTGCCTGGGCATTTTTCTTTCCCTTTTTACCTGACTGTAACACAAATACTTCAGCTCCGTCTTCAGCAGTGAAGACTTGCGCCTTCTTTTTCTTTTTGCTATTAAAATGTCTTTCAGCATGTCTAGCATATTTAAGTAAGGCTTGTAGCCTACCTGTTCGATGGTCTATCATGTGCTTCGTAATGAAGCTACTGATAGGTGCAATGCAACCTTTTAAAAATGCATTTTTCAATTGCTGTTCATATGGGGAATCATTCACTTGATTTTCAGGAACTGTCATACCGCTATGATTATTAAAACATTCCAATAATCTAGCATAGTACCCATCTATTGTCTCATTTTCCTGTTGTATGCATTGGTTAATGCAAGTCCAATCTGCTCTAGGTTTCCATTTCTCAGAGATTCGGTCTGTAAGACCTTTCACTCTATTGTCTAATTCTGCGTCACTATGTGGGAGTGGTTTAAGCTCTGCATTACGAGGATTCCAGGTGCCACAAATCATGTGCCAATCTGGACCTATAATTTGTCTTACTACTTTTTCTACTTCTTCCCCATTCAAGTGGTAACTCAACCTCATGCCTTGCAAATCTTCTAAAAATTTTGTAAAATTAACTTTCGGGTGGGGAATTCCCTCAGTAGCTTTCCGGATATCCTCTGATGTCCATGGTCTGTATACTAAGAGTGTTGGGTCCTGCCCTGCTTGTCCTGCCTGAGGATTTGGGACCTCTATGAGTGGACATGTTTCTTCCTCACTCTCATCCTGTAGGTTTCTCTCTATTTGATATGATTCTGCGTCCCCATGTATTTTACGCGCTTGGGACCTAGTTTCAATAGGATCTCTAACAAATGGTTGTGGTCTCGCTGAAACTTCAGGATAATGCGGAGGTGGACCAGCCTGTCCACTCACTTCATATCCTGAAAAAGGCAATGGAGGGGGCAGGGGAGGAGGAGATGTTGCTATTACTATATTATTATCTTCTTTGTCTAAAAATAATGTTTTTGAATTTTTAGTCTTCTGTTCCCTACGGTTTGCTTCCTCAATCCACCTGTGTGCCTGAGGAATACCTAATTGGCGTTGCTTTTTTGCCTGACCTCCCGCATCAGATTTCAGTTGCTTAAGGAGTTTAACCAGTGAAGTTTTATCTAATTTGCCATCGAATTCATATTTGTTAACCCATTTCGTATAATACCTAACATTATCAGAACGTTGTGATTGCATATATTTTGCGTCTGTGGTTAGGGGCGCATCTCGCGATTTTTTTAGTGCACTGATTTCCCATGTTAAAAGAAAATGTTACGTAACCCTTATCACGTGATATCAAGATTTCAGTTCCTTTTCACAGTTTATCTAGAATAACTGCCTACCTTATTCTGTTACCCTGATCTATGACCAAATATACAGTAATTCCTTTTGTCCCTGATCTGCATAACAAATCTTGACAACAATATACTGTAACCTAGTCCCTGATCTAAAACAGAAAAAAGGCAAAATCTTCCTACCTGAGCCACCGGTATTGAGTCGTCCAGGATCCGGTCTTCAGCCACAGATCAGAAAGTGGCCAGCCTCTTTGAACGACAATTCAGTCGGAGGTCTTTTCACCCAAGAAGAACCGTTTTGGTAACTTCTCCTGCGCAGTATTCGACCACCGGTAGACTCTGATCTGCAGCTGTCCGAGGGATTTCCGGCTAAAGAAGAACCAAACTGTCAAATAAAATCAAGAAATAAATACACAGGAGGTTCAGGTTCAAAAGTTTACTAGTGTACACCAGGAAGCAAAAAACGTACAAGTACAGAATTTTGTCTAACATGAAACAGGAAGTATACAAGTTTTATAGTCTTTGCATTCAAGTTGTGCCCACCTTACTGACATGGTATGTCACAGGGCATCTACATCACTTTAGCTTACAGTCCTCTATTCATATTGCTGATGCTGTATATTTAAAAAAAGTTTTCCTCTGGTAACAATACGGCCTTGCTATCCACCTGGTCAGACATAATGTCTTTCTATAAAGTTACTTCTTCAAGGTTTCACATCAGTTCGAATACAATAGCAGATTCAGTCTTTTAATACACTTCTTTGTTCCCAGTAACACTTTCCCAACAGCTGCGTATTATCTTAGTAACACATACACAAGGCCAAATCATCCCAGCAGGAAAGAGCAGAAGATTTCATTATTTCACATATTTTATTTCCTGACCCAGCAGATAATCACTCGTGAGAAGCATAAATATTAAGACTTGCTAAGCTGGCAACTGCCAGGGTCAGAGGTCAACTTGCTACAGGCCACACTGCAGTTTCAAAACTACTTGCAATCACACATGAATTCATCCTTTTTGTTATATCATTAATAGAATAAAATGCATTACATACTACTTTGCTTTTAGACTAGCATTTCACATATATTCAAATGCATATTTTTCTAACAAAAGAACATCTTATGGTTATCCTTTGCTGATGTAGCTCCTCTCTCTCTCTCTCTGATAACTTGTCTAGTGGGCTTTCCCAGTTAACACACAGATAATATAAAATTAAAAAAATCTGACATGCTGAGTTGGTGTTCTGCCATTTAACGCTATTAGCTTTTTTCAGATTTTGTTCATAGATGAGTTCAAAAACATGCAAAACCCATTTGTTTCTGAACTTGGCTTTGTATTTGCTGTAAATAGGAAACATTTGCTTGTATTCAAAAGATGAGGTGGGAGTATTAACTTTGAGTATGTATGGCAGTATTTGCTGCATGGCCTTTGAGTAGTGGGAATATTAAATCATCTCACATCATTTGAGTATGAGGAAATTTGCCTTGGAAAAATCACAAAAATGAATGAGATGCTTCTTGACCTTTACTAGGACTGTATGATAAAGCTTCTTGACCTTTACTAGGACTGTATGATAAAGCTTCTTGACCTTTACTAGGGCTGTATGATAAAGCTTCTTGACCTTTACTAGGACTGTAAGATAAAGCTTCTTGACCTTTACTAGGACTGTATGATAAAGCTTCTTGACCTTTACTAGGACTGTATGATAAAGCTTCTTGACCTTTACTAGGACTGTATGATAAATAAAACAACAGAGACATCTGTGGTGACCAGTGAGGGTATGGCAGTGGGTGAAGAGCAGACAGGGCCTGTGTTGGTGAGAATAAGGTTGAGTATGTTGGTGCCTGTAGTGGGGGAAAGGTATTATTTGATTGAAGGACTTTTAAATGATAAAATCAAGGAAGCATTAAGCATATTTATTTGTAAAAACATAGATGTGCCAGTTTATGGAGCAGTAGTTAAAGTTTCATTGAGCAATGGTAATTTGGGTTAACGAGGAGGGACCAGATTAAAATATGCTAAATGTTTGACAGGAGTCATGGACAGGGTTCTATAGTTGGCCAGGATGAGGTCGTGTTTACTGACACTAGGACAGGAAAGAGTTTGAGGTCATTGCCATGGTCAGTTAGTAAGATGTGCTGTTGTCTTGGATAAAGACAGCCAGGCCACCACACTTGCAAACCTAAATGAATGCATGGCAGGATGAAGGCCTTAGTAAAGAGGGAGAAAGTACAGTTGTGTACACCTACCATAAATGTAGATGTTCGAGTGTCTTCACTGTTGCAGTCATGACTGTAGGGTTCTCCCCTGCCGGCAGGCAGTCCTCGGTCGGCCAGAATCCCAAAGTCTGGGTCCGGCGTCGGCTGTTCAACCCTGCTCCCTGACGTCAGAGCGCCAGGAGTATAAAGCTGAAAGCCGATGCCATCTTCTCCAGTATTTCTTGCCCCAGATGTCAGGAGTCCCAAAATGAAAATGGTCCCAAAACCTTTGCAAGTACACCTCAGAAGAATGGTGAAAAAAGGAACTACACAAAAGTAAAAATAAGAGGGGACAGGAGGGAGGGAAACCCAGACTGCAACAGTGAAGACACTCGAACATCTACATTTATGGTAGGTGTACACAACTGTACTATGTTCATTGTGTTTCACTGTTGCAGTCATGACTGTAGGGTAGAATCCCAAAGCTGAAAGAAAGGGAGGTGGTCATAAAGAAGGAGGGGGTGGCTAAAAGGCCCTGCAAGACTGCAGAGGCAAAGCCTGCCCTAGACTTAGAGTAGAGAGGCAAATTGTAGTGCTTAGAGAAAGTATGCACTGAACTCCAAGTAGCAGCTTCCAAAATGTCCTTGGTAGGAACTCCCCTGAGGAAGGCTGCAGAAGTGGCAGCAGCTCTGGTGGAATGAGTCCGTATGCTCCCTGGGATTTGCTTTCCATGGTGTGAATAACAAAATCTGATTCCATGAGCAATCCATTTAGAAATGGTTTGTTTAGAAATGGCTTTACCTTGGGAACTTGAAGCATAAGAAACAAACAATTGTTCTGATTTTCTGATGTCCTTGGTTCTGTTCAGGTAAAAACGTACATTGATGTACATCCAAGGAATGTAAGATCCTTTCCCCTTTATTTTGAGGAGTGGGGAAAAAGGTTGGCAAGTGGATAGTTTGATTTAAAGCCACTTTGGAAACCACCTTAGGCATGAAAGTCGGATTAGTCCTCAAAGATACCCTGTCTTGATGAAAAATAATATAAGGTTCCACCGCCATAAGAGCTTGTAACTCTGAAACTCTCCTGGCAGAGGTTAGTGCCAACAGGATAGCTGTCTTCCAAGATAAAAACTTGATGTCAGCAGAAGCGGCAGGCTCAAAAGGAGGCAAGGTTAGTTTTTCCAAAACATAATTAAGATCCCAAGCAGGAATAGGAGGAGATCTAGGAGGTCTTAAGTTCTTAGCTCCTCTGAGGAACTGTCTCATGAGCTGGTGGGAAAAGATGGGAGGGTCTGAATTATAATGAGCAGAAATAGCAGAAGCATGGATCTTAATGGAAGAGAAAGAGAGACCCTTATGTAAGACATCCATCAAGTAAAGTAGAATTAAAGTAATGTTAGGAAGAAGAGGATCAGAATCCTGAGCCTGCATCCAGGAACAAAATCTTTTCCATTTTCCTGCATAAGATTTCCTAGTGCTAGGACGTCTGGCTTCTAAAATGACATCCATAACCTGCTTGGGTAGGAAAGAAGAAATCAAAGGCCCTGGATTAACCAGGCCACCAGGCTGAGAGTTCTGACATGAGAGTGTAGAACCTGACCCTGATGTTGGGACAGAAGGTTCGGAGACTGAGGTAAAATCCAAGGGGGCTCCAGGCATAGGTTTATTAGAGTTGGATACCAAAACTGCTGAGGCCAATTCGGAGCCAACAAGATTATCATCTTGGGTTTGTCCTGTTTTATCTTCAATAAAACTCGTGGAAGAGGTAGAGGCGGAAAGGCATATCCCGAGAGGTTCCTCCAACTGAATGACAGGGCATCCACTTTCCAAGCCTCTCTGTGGAATGTCCTGGTGCAAAAATTCTGTAGCTGATGATTTAGATGGGATGCAAAGAGATCTATGTGAGGACATCCTCATACTGCTGTTATCATCCTGAATATTTTGGTGTCTAGCATCCACTCGTGTGGATCCGAAAGGTTTCTGCTCAAACTGTCTGCCAGTAAGTTTTGTTTCCCTGGTAGAAACTGAGCTTGAAGATGCAGATTGCAAGCTAGAGCTGTGTTCCATAAATCCATGGCTAGTCTGCAAAGGGGGTAGGAATGAGATCCCCCTTGCTTGTTTATGTACCACATAACTGTGGTGTTGTCTGTCCGTATTAGTAGTTGTCCTGGTTGTATGAGATTCCTGAAGGCCAATAGAGCTTTCTGAATGGCTAACATTTCCTTTAAGTTGATATACAGGTGCTTCTGATCCTTTGTCCAAAGGCCCTGCAGACAATAGCCCTGAAAATGGGCTCCCCAAGCATAATCCGAGGCGTCCGTGGTTAGAATCTGAGAGGCAAGAGGTAGACGGAAGGGCTTCCCTTTGTTTAGAGCACATGCCCTGGACCACCAAAGAAATTCCTTTTGAAGGCAAGGAAGGACAGGAATCAGTATGTCCAAACTGTGGTAATGCTGAGACCATACACTTTTTAGGTACCACTGTATTTTCCTCATGTGTAGTCTTGCATATGGTATGAGAAGGATGCAGGAGGCCATGTAACCCAAAGCCTGCAGGAATTTAAAAGTTGATGCCAGCTGTAATTGTTTTTCGGATGTCATGAATGCCATCTGGGTTGTAGTGTTTAGAAGAGCACCCAGAAAAGTTATCTGTTGTGAAGGTGTCATATTTGACTTTTTTATGTTTACAGAGAATCCCAGGAATTTGAGGAGGTTTTGTACAAAGTCTAGATGCTAGAGTAAGACATCCTCGCTGTCTGCCTGAATTAGACAATCGTCCAGATAAGGGTAAATTTGAATTCCCTTGAGTCTGCAGTAAGCTACTACTGGATCCAGGCATTTGGTGAAGACCCTGGGCGCAGTAGACAATCCAAAGGGCAGCGCATAGAATTGAAAGTGCCTCGATCTGGCCTTGAACCTGAGGTATTTTCTGCGATCCTGCCTGATGGGAATGTGTAAATATGCCTCCTTTAAATCCAAAGTCGCCATCCATACATTTATGGACAGCATTGGAAGTAACTGCTGTAGAGTAAGCATCTTGAATTTTGGAATCTCTAGAAAGGTGTTCAAGACCGACAGATCCAGAATGGGTCTCCATGAATTTTGCTTTCTTGGGACTAGAAAGAGCCTTGAGTAAAACCCTTTTCCCATCTCTAAAAGAGGTACCAGTTCTATGGCATTCATAGCCAAAAGAGCCTCCACCTGGTTTAAGGCCTCCGTCCATTGATGTTTTGGAAGGTCTGGCCATCCGCTTGGCCTTGGCAAAGTATAAAAATGGAATTTGTAACCTCTTAAAATCACATCCAAAACCCATTTGTCCTGGGTTATTTGAGTCCAATTTTGGTAAAAATGAGAGTTTTCCTCCGAGAGGGACTTCCAGGCAAGACGTTCCTGCAGCCCAACAGAGGGAGTCATTGAGTTTGTTTCCTTTGAGACTGTGGCCTGTCCTCTCCTCCCCTAGGGGTAGAAGCAGTCCATTGCCTTGGTCTATAAGCAGCTTGTGTTTGAGGCCTCCCTCTGGAGCATCTATATCTACCCCTTTGAGGCGTGTCTGAAGAGGGAAAGAACCAGTTTTTTGATGGCCAATTCCTGCTAAATCTAGGAGGCTGTACTTGTAATAAATCTTTAACTGTTTACATGGATTTTGCCTTATCCTCCATCTTTTTAATCACCTCTTCAGCTTTAGATCCAAACAAAACATTATGCTGAACAGGAGCATTCAATAATTTAGCCTTTACTTGTTCAGGTAAATTTTGTTCCTTTAGCCATGCATGTCTTCTAATGACTGTGCCAGAGGCCGCGGCCCTACAAGAAGCCTCCAAGGCATCAGATCCACAGTGTAAAACATGCTTCCCAACTTGTTCAGTGGCATGCAATAAGTCATGTAATTCCTTATCCTCTGCACAGGCAGAAATAGAAGTAAATTTCTGTTTTAAGACAGACAAGAGAAATTGCTGATATTTAAGCATATGAAACTGACAGTTTAAAGCCCTAATGGACAAAGTAGCAGAAGGGTACACCTTTTTGCCCCATCTTTCCAAGGCTCGAGAATCCTTTTCAGTAGGAATAGGATTTTTGGCAGTAGCGGCCTTAACACCCTTAGGACCCTGAGAAATGGTTTCAGGGTCAGCAGTAGGATTCTTGTATAAAAACTGATGGGAATCAGGAACCCTGTAGTACCTATCAGGCTTAACAGGAGCAGGGGGAAAAGAATCAGGGGTTAAATTAGCCTCCAAAAAGGCATCATCCACAATATCCAAAACAGGAGGAATAGCCAGGGGTCTAACGTTGGGGAAGAAGAAGAAAATCCCTCAGTCTTTTCTTGGATTCTAAATACTCCTGTCCCTCCCAGTGAAAATGTTCCCTCATTTCATGCAGAGTTTCCCCAAAAGAAAAATCCTCAGGAGGAGAAGCTGAAGGAATGGATTCTTCCGCATCAGAATCCTCATAAGGAGGAAAAGAATATTCCTGATCAGAAGAAGAAACTGTGGAAACAGAAGCCTGATCAGAGGAATCATAATAAACATCCTGCCTTGGCCTTTTGTCTGGAGGGGGATGAGAACCCCTAATCATTGTAAGTAAATCCTCCGCCATCTTGAGTAACTGTTTCTGTGACTTGGGAGCCAGTTCAGAAGAGGCCTGTGTTGAAGTCTTTGATTTAGAAGGAGTCTTTGCCTTTGTCTTTGGCTTTGCCTTTACGTGAAGCTGAGTAGGCCTGAAAACCCCTTCGGAAGCCGGTACCTGCACAGCGGCTCTGGACCCATCCGAAGGAGCATTGTCCGAAGGTCCTGCAACAGAGATATTTAAAGGCCTGGTTGGCTCCTCATGAGAGTCCGTTTCGGCCGTCGGTTCTGAAATGGTCGATGACAGGGGCTGCAAAAGCGCCTCACTGACGACAGCCGAACCTGAAGCTGGCTCCACATGTGCGCTATCATCAGATTTGGACCTCAGAGGCCTGTCTTTATCCTTGCGATGCTTGTGAACTCCAGTAGATGGAAGCGTATCTGACGACATTTTGTAGTTAAAGCGTCTACCGAAGTAATGAAAAGCAAAATCGTACCTTCGCTTAATAGTACGTTGATTGAATCTAGCACAAAACCGAAAACTAGCTACATCGTGGTCAGGGCCCAAGCAAGGAATACAGTAAGAATGAAAATCCTTATGAGGTATTTGCTTCCCACATGAAATACAATTATTAACGTTTTCTGACATCGGAGTGGAGCAAGAAAAAAGTTTCCCCAACGGGGTACTTAGCTTTGAGTGGAGAAGAAAGTCTTCGGACCGAAATACGTAGAAATATAAGTCAGGAGTCAACCGACTGGCACTTGCGAACTGCTATCACCGCACGGCAAGAAAGACTGGAGAAGATGGCGTCGGCTGTCAGCTTTATACTCATGGTGCTCTGAAGTCAGGGAACAGGGTTGAACAGCCGACGCCGGACCCAGAATTTGGGATTCTGGCCAACCGAGGGCTGCCTGCCGGCAGGGGAGAACCCTACAGTCATGACTGCAACAGTGAAACACAATGAACATTTGTTGTGGCTATGGTTCCAGGCTTCAGTGATATCACAAATATCTACAGTTTCAAGAGTTAGGAAAGCTTAGATGAAGAACATTTTCTTATTTAGTCACCTAGAAATTAGCAGAGCTGCATTGATATTTACCAGACTTGAATTTATATTTATGAAGTTAGTAGCCTAAGTAGACTGACATTAACCCCAAGGCCACTAAATGGACACAGAATATCTTAACCATTGTATTGAAGCCTTGAGGAGGTGGGACTGTGTTCTTTCTCCCTCCAGTCTGACACATATTGGGCCTCTTTAGAATAACACCACTGACTAAGCAAATTATTAAAGTCAGACATGTTCTTCTTAAGTTGTGCTTGCAGAGTAGCAGTTTGTATAGCACAGCTGCAGTGTGGAATATTAACTCTGACTTAAAAAAGCAAAAAAGGAATACAAAACTATACCAGACCAAAGGAAATAGGTTTTGTATGGATGTAGGTAAAAAATCACAAATCTAATAGCAAATCTTTTTTTTCTAGTTGCAGTATGTTTGTGAGTGGGAAAGGATGGATTAGAAAACAAAACATTTATCAAAAGTATTTTTTTATTAGTTGAGGCAGTGTGTGTGTGTGTGTGTGTGTGTGTGTGTGTGTGTGTGTGTGTGTGTGTGTGTGTGTGTGTGTGTGTGTGTGTGTGCATGCACATTTCTATTTGCCAGAAACAAGAATAAATGTAAAAAAAATCTCAAGTATTTCAGAATGCTATTTGCTCAAACCAAGTTCTTAAATTTCATTAAGTATCAGCCTCATTCTTTAGCATCTTACTGTTTATGCCATGTGAGCTTAGACAGCTGGACCACCTCTGCAGTCATCATAGTATTTTTACTGCTAAGTTAGCCTTTTCATTTTTGGTAACCCATTCAGCATCAAGCTCATCTGGTTTAGTATAGTTTTCTTTACTGCATTTGATATTATCAGTCATTAAATATTGATAAATATGGTTTTATTTTATGTGGCCATGTCATGTTTGTTTGTCACTTTAAATGGATTTCATACGTATTTTGCAAACTGAAAGATATAAGGATTGTCTAACTGCAATTTGAATAAGTAACTGAATGTGTTATTACACGAACATTTTATACTATGTTAACAAGGACTACTATTTAGGCCATGCTTATTGGGGCAAACTAGGAAATGAGTATGAAAGGAATTGAATTTGCAGCATCCTCTTACTAGATTTTGTTTTTTTTTTCTGAAAGAAGTAAGATACAGGAGTAGGTGAAGAAGTGACCAAGGGTTTAGGACAGCATATTGGAAACTTACAGAAATGTATTAATTTTCTTTTGCCTCATTTTTTTAACTTCAGAAAAAAAATAATAATAAGTTATGCAAGTCTAAATAAAGGCAGCTACATAGCTATTTGACTTATTTTTTAGGATAACACAAGTTATTTTTTGGAAGGTGTGAGGAGCTGGTGGAGTATATTAGTCACTTCAGAATTAAAATGTGTTTTTCACTCTTTATTTTCCAATTTCAGGTATTGTTGACATTAGATGATGACTTGGACTATGTCAGACGAGACAGAATCCCTGTGTTTTAAAAATGCAGATGTAAATGAGCTCTGTGATGCAGATTTTTCAGACTGTGTACTCATAGAATATTTCAAAAAAGACTCAAGCAAACAACTCGCACATCATGAAATATTTTCATGGCAGATGATTCAGAATGGGATCTGGCCTCCAGATGTTGATCTTTATGTGAAATTTCCATGATGCATTAGTGTAACAGCCCAGTCTGTTACTGTCATATGACCACAAGTAATCTTTTTGTTTTTATACTGTTACGATTCCTGGTACTTCATGCAGATTAAATTCTTTCTATTAAGCTTGAGCTTATTGAAATTTACATGAAACTTCTGTACATATGGACTCAGCCTATGGATGCATTTTTTTTTCCATTTTATAATTATCTATTTCACTGAACTTTAAAAACAAGTAAATTAATCGCCATTCCATTTGTGGTTTATTTATTTGAAAATGTGGTGATCTTTGAAGATCTTGACTGCAGTGCCCTTTGAGTTTTTTATACTGAATTAAGTTTGTTTTTAAAGAGCATTTATTGGTATTGGCATTTGGCAGACTTAGTTTGTTAAAGAGGATGTGCTGTTCATCCTACATGTAAAGGTATAAAGAATTTTTGGTATAAAATTGGTCATAATGATCACATAAGTAAATTGCCAAATACACATGGATTTGATTAAGGGCAACACAGATTTTACACAATAAACATGTTTACAATTTCACACCTGATAAACTGTTCTTAATGAAATCATTAATTTATTTTGTATTAAAATAAGATTATTCAAAAGATAAAAAAGATACATTTATATTGGCCAGAATCCATCTTATATACCTTCTATACATGGCCTGCATAATGACACTGTAGAGCACAAGGCAGGCTTAACAAATGGGGGTTGTTTTCCAAATTGATGTCGGTATACACATTTTTAATTATTGATTTAATTTGATTCTTTGAGTATCATATATATTTAAATGTAATATATTTTGCTGATATAAGCTTAGTAGTTCTTAAAGCTTTATTTCTTTAATCTGAATGCTAAAGTAATTTATTTAGAATGGTAATTCTGATCCAATAAATGAAACTTGAGCTGTTTGGCTAGTTCTAATGCACAAAAAAGGTGTTTGCATTAATCTTGGATGCCCATTCAAGGTGAAATAGTTCTAGACAGGGTAAGCAACCTTATTTTGAGCAGAGCACCAAAAATCATGACTTCTTCTCTTGCAAGGTGTTATGTGCCAAGCAGACTGCTACTGATGTGATATTTGCATATGCAGATATATTTTAAATACATGGACTGTATTTCTCATTATGGAGTCACCCCTTTTCTAGTATCATTAACAGAGAGCACAACAGATCATACTTCACAAAAACCCTATGAGAATCCAAGCACCTATTTATATTTAATGTATACTACGGTGCAGTTACCCACATTTTCTGTAGCTCTGCCCCGAATATAGACAACTGTGATGATAGAACAAATAATTTCACTACCAAATATATATTGTCTCAAGATAATAGGTACCTTGGGGTCATTTTCTATACTCACTTAAGAAAAGATTTCTTACTAGAATTACAGTTTTGGAAATTGTATATATTTTATTTCTAAGAATGTCTTGAGAGAAACAAGAGTGTTAAATAATAATAATGTTAAGCACATCAGGCATACTTTGATATGTACATCCTACAGCACAATTACATTCATTTTAATGTGCATGTTTACAACACCATGAATCTGAATCATAAACATTTTGTCACAGGAATGATTTTTTTGTATTCTTAATGCACAGTCTTGTTTGTAATGTATATATAAATTGTTTGTACCACTCTGAAACTTGTTACAGTTGAAGCATATACTGTACCTGACATTACCAGTATAATATCTTAATAAAGATGGAAAGCCAAAAGTGCAAAATGTGTTGAAGGAGATGGACAGAAGCTAAAAAAATGCATTTTAATCATATTTTGATATTCTATACAGTATTGGTGTCCTGTGTAGTGAGCATATGGCCTCATGGATATTATCATATTATCAAAAATATTAATACTTTACTGCTTATCTCAATGCACCTAAAACTGTTATCTTTCATCTCTATAACAGTAAAGAAATAGTCATAATTAAAACTGGGGAAACAAGGGAATGCTGTAAATCAAACTAATTATATATGGCAAAATCAAAAAATATAATATTGGTGTTGAATGGCAATTGTGAGCAGAAACTAAAAACAAGCATTTCTGATGGTGTTCAGAACCTTTGTACAGTGCCAAACTCCTTGCTTCACTACATGTTGTTAGTACCATTTTTTGTTTGTTTGCTTTACCATGGTCATTATATATCACGCCTCCCTCCTAAATGCTCAGTTGGTAAAATTATACCCCAGGGGTAAAAGATCCATGGGCCATTCATTCCTGCAGGGGCAAGAGCCATATGAGCTATCCATTCTCCTTGCATTGAGAATCAAGTACTTGCAGTGGTGTGATTCTCTGTAGAGGTCTTTTTTTCTGCTTTAACCTTGAAATGTATGCTTTGTGTATACCCCCTGATGTCATAAAGACCCATGGTCCCTTCATTCCTGCAAGGGCAAGAGGTATATGAGCTATTCATTCTCCTTGCATTGAGAATCAAGTACTGGCAGTGGTATGATTCTCTGTAGAGGTCTTTTTTCTGCTTTAATCTTGAAATGTATGCTTTGTGCATGCCCCTGATGTCAAAGGGGTGGAGAAACAATAGGCCTTTGTTCGGTTAGGGTGTGTCACCTTCTTCATCAGGTGACATACCACCTTGTGAAGTTCTTCCCTTTTGCAATCATGCACCTATAATTGATCTTCAGTCTCCTGCAGGGATTCTAAAATGAAGAGTGCATCTTGGGCATGCATTCCCCGCTCTCCCCCATGGGAAATGAGAAAGCACACTGGCACTCTTCTAGCACCCCAGACATTAATCAAACCGAGAACATTAGAGTCATAGTCAGAGTTTTACTCCTGGATGCCAAACAGATGACTGCATTAATTTCTAGCTTGTTGTACCTCAAAATGAAATGCTAGACATTGCCACAATTACATCATTTTGCTACTCAATCTATCTTTCCTCTCAAAGTGCACTCAGTGTTCCCATATATAACATTTTATTACCAGCTCATTTCTTTCAGTGTTTTTCCTTCATTCACTTAGAACAGTAGTACCCAGATTAAAGTGCTCTCTGAGTGCCTCAGGAAATATTTTCAATTGTTTTTTCAATGCCTCCTTTTAATTTTTGTTAATTGCATACTGCTAAACTGATAACCTTGGCTGCTTTTCCATGTGAAAACTAACCATATTAGTTGCAGGTAGCAATTCCCCTTTATTACTGACCATGTCAACATTAACAGTAAAGATTCTTGACATTCTACCTGTGTTTTCCAGTTATCTTTGAATAATAGCTCACAGTGTCACAGTTTCCTGCCATTGACTATATACTGCATCAGGTGCTGAGACAAAAAAGGAAAGGAACTGATACAGAAGATTATGAAAAGCCATTATAACGCGTAGAGATACAGAATCAAAAAGTAAAACAAAATATATTATGGGTGGATTCAATAAACCTTACACAGCTCACTAAAGACATCTTCTTGTTACTCCATGATGTACGCAATAGTGTGCCGATTTGTATTCAGTAAGTGGTTCTACACAATGTGTAGAGATGCACAAACATGGTAAACATCATGACACTCTAACTACTGCATAAGCAGCTGAATTGTATGCTAGTCAACCAATCCAAGATGGCAGAGCTGTTGAGCAAGCTATAAATCAATCATCTACACTTAGTGTAGCCTTTTGCCTTATATTCCAAAACCTATTTTACTACAGCCACGGAAACTAAACTGGATGGGAAGAATGCTGGGAGCTGCTGTTGTTCTTCTGCATGTGTATGTGCAACAGGCTCAACTCTGTGCTGTTGCTGTTGCTGCTGTTCGACCTGAGGAAAGGAGAAGAATGGTTTTAAGACCCCATTTAACGTCATGGCCTGCATGACCCCATTTAACGTCATGGCCTGCATGAGGTGAAATTAGAGCACTACATGTTAGACAGAGAGACACACCAGGAATTCTGCAACCTCTGTCATCCTCACCTGACAGCAAGGGCAAACTAAGGGGAACCAATACCTGTGGAGACCATGGTAAGAGGAACCAATACCTGTGGAGACCATGGTAAGGGGAACCAATACCTGTGGAGACCATGGTAAGTTTATCACTTACAATATTAGCTACAGGAACATTTCACAGACCCACAGGGCCATGCTGTGAGTGTCACTGACATCAGCATCCAGGATTCTACAATTCCTGAATACTTTGCTACAGCATGCCAGTGACTACATATATTTCTCCAGTACTCCCAAGGACAGAGGTAGAACTATGCAGGATTTCTACCCTGTAGTATGCCTTCCTTAAGTCTTGGGCACCACAGCTATATGCACATTAAGATCAAAGTACCACCTGGGGAACAGGGAATGGTCTAGATTAGCAGATAGTATTTTATTCCATTAACGTCCAGTTTGTGTGTAATGCTAAGGGAATCATCCTGAATGTGTGTGCTGGCAACCCCGGTAGTTACTACAACTCCCATATCTAGCACAGCTCACAGCTCTTCCGAAGGTTTTCCAGGGGTGATATCCCACAAGGCCATTTGCTGGGGGATGCATGGCATGCATCAAACCATGGCTGATGATGCCCATCAGAAATACACACACACACCCTCAGAGGAATGCAATAACGAGGCACATGCTCAAACAAGAGATATCTTAGAACATGTGCTTGGGCTGCTTAAGTCATGGATTCAGTGTCCAGATACATCCAGGGGTACTCTGCAGTATGATCCTAGTACTTAAGTCAAAATGATCACAGTCTGTGCTATCCTAAACAATGTCATCCTGTCAAAACAGTTGCAACATGAACATCAAGGGCTAGGACCAATCATTCCACCACCACTGCAAGGTCACCCCAGTAACATGCAGGTTAGGAGTTGGGAGCAGCAGCTGCTGTGGGTGTGGGTAGATGTAAGAATGCACAATATGCCTTTGCCCTGTCCAAGAGGCAATGGATAGGTTCATAGGTTCATAGGTGATTACTAGGCTAATAGCACAAGAGCTTTTACAAGCTAGCAAATAATACCCATGTGAATCAGAGCTCCTCCCTAACCCAATTCAAGTGAAACTTGAGCAATTGGATGGGAAACAGGAAATTAATCCCTGGTTTAGCACCTATGTCTCTAATGGATACAGGCAACCTGTAAGTGGTTCATCTCCCAGGCCCCTACTTGTAAATGGTTCATCAAGCTCCCGCTTCCACTTATCAAGGGTATCAGAACTTGTCAGAAATTTAGGATGCATGGCTAGGCTTAAAAAGGGCCTTGTGGTCATTAGGATAGTAAACACCTATGAACCTACAAACCTATATAGCAGTATTATATCTTAATTCCCCAGATATGAGATGGGGTAGTATTTGAGTTGTGGGTCTTTGGATTTTGGAGCCCTGAGTCATTTTACAGACTGCCTCTGTCCATAAGAGACATTGGCAGTGCCCCAGTAGTGAATTTATGGTTCCCCATCCATTTATTCAAAAGGATGGGTTTTGTTTTACAAAGATGGGAAGTTTATTCCATAGATGAGCTAGCCTTTGGGATACAAATCTGTCTCCAGCAAGTTCTCTTAGAGTCAATAATAAGGTTCATGTCCATGGAACATGTAACCCTTGTATAATTTTTCTTGTAAATATGTAAAATTTCATTAGGGATGGATCAGAGAATGCCTTGTAGATTAGGCATAAGTCATGTCTCAATAAAAGATATGAAACAGAATAAAGAGGTAGGGCCTTCAGTTGGTCTTCATAAGACGTGTCTTGCGCTTTGTATTTTTTAGTGAAAAACCTCTTGGGCCACTCCAGTTGGTGTGTGCCAGGTTATGTTCATGCAGAAGGGAGCATTGTACTCAGTTATGGGCCTGATGAGGGCTGAGTACAATGGCACTATTATTTCCTTTAATCTTGATGCTAGGCCTTTACTTATAAGTTGAGCCACACAGAAGGAATTCCTCACTACCGTAGCTATCTACTGGTCAACGTTTAGATTACTATCTATTTATGTTTCTAGGTCCCTCACCAATGGGTCTACTTTTAGGGGTGTAATATTAATATTATAATTTGTAGGGATATCTGATTTACTGAAGGGTATGATTATACATTTTTTAGCATTTAGTCTCAGACCATGGGTTTGGCACCAATTGTTTGCCACTGTTAGGACTCTTTGAAGGAGATCAACATCATTTGAGGATTCAATGATTGCTCCCAACTTACAGTCATCAGTGAACTTGGTGAGCCAGGGGACCGCAACACTGGCCTTCATTTCAGAGAAGTATATATCAAACAGAAGGGGTCCCAACACTGAGCCCTGTGAGACACCACTAGTAACAGGCTTCTTATCAGAGGTGGATTCATCTATCTGGAACATGTGTGCTGCCAGTGAGCCAGTTTGCTATCCATCTGATGATGTAGGGGTTTATGCCTAACTCAGTAAATTTATCTAAGATCCCTAAGTGAGGATTGTGTTGAAATCTTTGGCTAGGTCTAGATAAGTGGTGTGTACCATTTTACCCTCATCCATGGCCCTGGTGACTTTGTCGAAGAACTCCACCAGATTGAGTAGGCAATACCCTCCCTTTGAAAAAGCCAAATTGGGTCTGGTCCAGTGTTTGGGGAGTTACTATGTCATTATTGATCAGATCCATGATAATTTTGTCCATGTCCTTGCAGATAAGATTGGTCAAGCTTAAAGGTTTGCAGGTCTCTGGGTCAGTTGATGGGCCCCACTTGTGCAGAAGGATGACTTGTTGTCCTCTATTCCTCTGGGACAAAGCACATCTGGAGGCTGTGTTTAAAGAGGGTTTCTATTAGCCCAATAGATTCTGTTTTAAGCTATTTAAGAAGCATCCAGGAATGTTATTGGAACCCATGGAGGCTGTGTTTTTGGCTTTAGTGAATGTAGGAAGAAACTGTTCCCTGGTAATGGCCGGTAGGGAAATGGTTGTGGATATTTCTTTGACTGTGGTTAAGAGGTGATAGGGGTGGAAGGTTTGAACTGAACTTGTTGGCCAGCAGGCTTGCTACAGTTTTGGGATGGGTTTAAGTGATGCCTTTCATGATTAACTTGACACATTGTTGAGCATTTCCCCTGAGGTTGCGAAAATAATTAAAAAAAGTTCTTATGGTTATCTTTCACCTGGGAGGCTATCTTTGCCTCACAGCTTGCTTTGGCAGATTTGAACAGCTCTCCAATTTGTTTGTTTAGACTGGTGAGTGTCTTTTTGCACTATTTTGTCTGTTCCTTCTTGGCTTTGGAGAGGATTTTCTTCCCTTTTGTTGAATATCCTATTTATGCCAAGGGTTCACCAGGGTGGTTTATATTTGCCAGTATTCATAGGTTTGGCTTGAACAAGTACTACCCCCTCTTTGCAGCTATGAATGTGGTTGTACAGTCCTCTTTCTGTACAGCTCAGAGTAGGCCTCAGTATTATCCAGGTTAAGAGGGGCTTGGAAGTTTAATAAGCTGTCACTTAGTTTGAGGTAATTGGCATTAGCAAAGTTCTTAATAGGTCTGGAGTTTGATGGGGTTTCTAGGTTAGTGTTATTATGTGGTCAGATCTTACCAAGGAGGAGTTAATGCCTGGGAGACAGCAGTATCCTCCAATGTTTGTAAGTACTAAGATCAGGATATTTGTAACTCTAGCTTGGGATCTAACTAGTTGCACTGGGGTGTTTGCACTGAGCTAGTGAATTATGGGTCATGTAAGTCTCCCTGTTTATGGAGGGGTAGGTGAAGTTGCCCATAATTATGGTATTAGGCTGAATGTTTAGAGAATCCAGTAGGTTTAGGTAGGAGGTATGATATTCAAGACTCATGTTAGGGGATCTGCAGCTAGCAAGGATATGATGGGGACACACACCTATGGTTAGATGGCATGGAGCATCTCAAGTGAGTCATGTTGTTGGACCAGTCTGGCAGTGTACTTGTCCTTTATGAGCACTGATACACCTCCTTCCTTTGTTTTATCCTGAGATGGGGGGTGGGGGTCAAAATGTATGAACGGCATTGTAGCCTTTGATAGCCAGGGTGCTTTCCATAGTTCTGAACCATGTTTCTGTGAATGCACATACATCTGCATGGGAGCAGTTTTTTATTTAAACTCCTAGCATTGAGCAGCAGTACCTTTAGGTAGTTTTGAAGGATGTTTGTTGTTTTGGAGGGTTTAACAACTTGGCATGGCCTAAAAAAGGCACTATGGGTATAGATAAAGTTTTTGCCACTATCCAGATATTAAGTGATGACAAGTGCAAACCATCACAGGCAGACCATTGTTGTTTATCAGTCATGCCTCCCCAGGCTGACAGATATTAGATCCCCTTCTTGTGACATCAGAAGCTAAGCCAATTGTTGAAGACAATCAGTTTTTGCTGGTATTGTGGCATCATCACTGGTGAAAGTAGGATGCTACTCAAGGCTGCATTCATACCCACCTGGGACACATATTCAGAGATTTCCATCATGACTGTCTTCATATAGTCCAGTGAGGTATGTCTTAGGTTATTTACGCCCACATGGACTATGATCATGCCATATTGGTAGCTGTAGTTTTAAAGACCTGCGTGCATGCATGACCTGGCAGATCCTGGCTCCAGACGGACTACTCATTGCGATCTTCTCCTCATTTAACCATGTAAGGGGGGCATCAATATGTATTAGAATGGAATCCCCAATAACTAAAATGTTTGGCTGTGTGGTATGTTGCCTTATGGGCTTGAAAGTAGAGCTCCTATGATTTTCAGAGTTATGTGTTGTGTGAGGTGTTGTCTTTTTTGAGTGTGCACAGGACCACTGGGAGATGGTTTTAGGAGGTCTTGGAGGTTTGAGTAGATTACAAGTGAGTACCTCTGCATATGCGGGTCTATGTGTTTGTTCCTTATTGTTTGTAGTGAATATTTTGGGTAAAATGCTGGCAACCTGGTTTGCATTTTTCTTGTCTGTATGTGAGAGCTTTGCCTTCAATGACATTGTGTATCTACATCTCTCATACAGTAAGTTTGTATGTTCTAAAAATAAATGGTTGTCAGTGAACATTTGGCAGTTACTAAACTGGCTGAGAATGCCCATATTCACCAAGCCAGAAACAGAGATGACAGAAAAGGGTCTATCCATTGTACCAGATCCTTAGTAGATGGGAAGAAGTAGGGGAGAGTCACGATCCAAGTGTGAGTGCTTAGAGTATACTATTAAATGGCCTGCAGTGGTGCTACCTTCTGCACAAACTGGCAGCACTTTAGGCAGCTCTGAACAGTGGGAGACTATGCAGAGTGTTTCTTATAGAGGATTTTAAACTGGAAAGGGTTGCTTAATATACAAGACTTTTGTACCAGAAGATGAAATACTTTTACACAGTTAAGCCCTCAGGCCAGACAGATAAACACACAAAAAGCCTTCCACCAGCAGTTCCAACTCAGATGGGTTGAATCAGGCCTCTGCTCCCACCAGAGTACAGAAAAAATCCTCTTAATGTAAAATTAACTGGTTTTGACCTCAAGTGCAGTAACAAATGTTTTACAACAAAAGACAGAACACTTGCAGTTTCAGGAATCCTTGGAAATAAGTTCACAAACCCTGAGAAAAGTTCCCAAATATATAAAAACATATGCAAACATAGGAGAGCTTCTACAAATACAGAAACATTTGCAAAACCTAGAAATATTTTTGGAAATTAAGGAGAACTTTGGCAAACTCAAAACATCTTTTGCAGTATCAGAGGAGGTTAGAAAATATCAGAAAACAATCTAAGAGCAGTACAGTAACAAACAGATGATGTTTCTTTAACAAAGATGACACATTCAGTGTGAGTTTTACCCCCCCAAAGGACCAATCACAATAACAGTAGATTGCCAGGCACCCAGTATTACTGCTGCACAGGTTAAAACAGCACTGTCCAATGCCAAGAATACAGCTTCTATGGGACTTCACAATATCCCTGGCTGTGTTCTACATGAACTACAGTGTGAACTGGCACCTCACCTGTGTGCCCTGTTCAATCACAGCCTCACCTCAGGCTTTGTCCCAACCGAATGGCGCACTGCTACAGTCATCCCACTCCTTATGTCACTCAAACACACAATAAGCCTTCCACTGGTAGTTCCCAACTTGGATGGGTTGGATCAGCCCTGTGCTCCCACCAGAGTACAGAAGAAAACTCTGTAAATATAAAATAAACTAGTTTGGAGCTCAAGTGCAGCAACAAATGTTTTAAAACAAAAGGCAGAACTACTGCAGTATCAGAAATCCTTGGAAAGAACTTTACAAACCATGATATAAGCTCCTAAGAACAGAAAAATGGATGCAAATGTAGGAGAACTTTTACAAACACAGAAAAATGTGACAAAACTTAGAAATATTTTTGAAAATTCAGGTGAACTTTGGCAAACTCAGAACAACTTTTGCAGTATCAGAGGAGGTTAGTAAATTTCAGAATACTGTTCAAACAATCAAAGAGCAGTACAGTAACAAACAAAAGTATTAATTTTACAATCAGTGATGCATTCAACCAAATCAATAAATGCAACACAGAACTGTTAAATAGTCCTGAGATAGAGCAAGTGCAAAAAAAATACTTATATCAGTTTTGTAGGTCCAGAGATGGTTGTAGATGAGTTCAAGGTCTTGCAGTAACAGGTGTCCAAGCCAGGCACAGGGAATCTCTGAATAAATGAGCATAGGCTCACAAAAGTATAAAGCTTTTATACCTGCAGGATGAAAGACTTTACAGTTAATTCCTCAGGCCAATCAGATAAACACACAATAAGCCTTCAACCAGCAGTTCCCAACTCATTGGGTTGAATCAGCATGCTGCTCCAACCAGAGTGCAGAAAAAACCCTATTAATGTAAAACAAACTGGTTTTGAGCTCAAGTGCAGTAACAAATGCTTTACAACAAAAGGCAAAATTCCTGCAGTATCAGGAATTTTGAGAAATAAGTTCACAACCCTGACAGATGATTCCAAATTTTATTATTTATTTATTTGACTTTTGTTAACTGGGTTGGTCCAACTAAGCTAGAGGCCCATTTTCGGTGGAGACCTGAGGAGAAAAGCTGCAGTACAATACAAAACAATAACAAACAATTACAAATGTATAAATGTACATTAGGACAGACAATGAAAGAAAAATAGGATGGTAACATAATGCAAATAAAGATGAATTAAAAATTGGTACATAGCAAGGCAGATGCAATGACATACAAAAAAGAAAACTAAAATCGAATATAAATGTTGTTACCTAAATAATAACCAAATACAGGCAGGATGAAAGACGTTTATGCAGTTATGCCCTCAGGCCAATCAGATAAACACACAATAAGCCTGGTGCCAGCAGTTTCCAACTCTGATGGGTTGGATCATCCGTTTGCTCCCACCAAAGGGCATAAAAACCCTCAATGTAAAACAAGCTGATTTTGCAACAAAAGGCAGAACTCCTGCAGTATCATGAGTCATTGGAAGCAAGTTCACAAAGTCTGAGAAAAGTTTCAAAAAACAGAAACATGTATACAAAAGAACTACAAACAAAGAAAACTTTGCAAAACTTAAAAATAGTTTTGCAAACTCAGGAGAACCTTGGCAAACTCAAAACACCTTTTGCAGTATCAGAGTAGGTTAGTAAATATCTGAATACTATTAAAATTATCTAAGAACAGTACAGTAACAAATAGTGTTTGAAAAGTGTAGACTGAAAAACAGTGATAAATACAACAAAATCAATAAATGTGACACAGAGCTGTTAAACAGCACTGAGATAGTAAGAACAAGAGCAAAAAATAAAATAAATACTTATATCAGCTTTGTAGGTCCACAGATGGTTTTAGATGAACCCAAGTTCTTGCAGTCATGGGTGTCCAAACCAGGCACACGGAATCTTTGAATCAATGAGCCCAAACATACTAGCTACCTAAGGGATACACCTTTCATCTTACGTACGTACATACATACAGTAAAACTGATGCCAGGCAACACTAACAACCTTTACTTACCCATGCAATTGCTGTATACTGCTAGTCAGGTGTGACTGTGGTAGAAAAAAGTATGTAAGAACATGAATGAATGGCAGACACCTGCATACTGTTAAAATGACAAAAATAAATAAACAGGTTGACCATGGCTGGTAAATCCAAATATACATTCACTTTCAGCAGAAAATCCAAATATACGTTCACTTTCAGCAAAATGTTCTTTAATGAAAAACAAGAGTCTTGTCAGATATGGTGGTGCTACCTGAATATGAGCTATGCCTACCAGACAAGCTCTCCTCATGGCAACATGCAGGTGCATAATCCCATGGCTTACCATGTCTGTGTGCGAACACCTCAACCACCGATGGAGCAGTGGAAGTAATGCCACTACTGGAGAGGTATGTGGGCTTGGCCATGTTGGCTAATACCAGATGATGTTGTGGTACTATGGCTATGTGGATGCCATCATCCTCCTAGCAGACATTACATCACAGACACTGCCTATTTTATTGTAGCATTTATCAGATGCACTGAATCACCACATGGTGGAAGCAGTCATGCACGTCAGCTTGTGCACATTAAGAACCCTTAGCACGTCCTCATAGGCCCTAGTGGAGCATGTCTGTGCTTCCATGATGGCCCTAAACATACATTGAGTGACATGTAATGACATACTAGCATCGGGTGGAGGGCAGATAACAGATTTCTTCTGAGCACCCCTACCAACCCTCCTACATGGCATCTCACCCACACTTTGGTTACAGACAGAGTCAACAGGAACTGAAACCGCACTACCCTGATCAACTGTGTCATCATCTACCTATCCACTATCTGAGGGCTTAGATGAAAGGGTATGAGTAGACATCCTGACTATGTCTGAACGAAATCCAGGGGATGTGTGAATCTCAACCACAGTGTCAGATTCAACCTCTGCACCCCCTGACTGTGCCTCTGTTTGGCCACCAAAATCATGAAAGTCTATCGATACTCCAACATCAGGTGGTAGGAGTCCTACACTTCCACTGTCAGGATCGCCTGTGATAATAAGCAACAAACACAGGGACAAAATTACAACTCCCATAAATATTAACCCAAAATATCTGAACAAAATGTAACACTGTTTGCACAATTACAGATGTTACAGCAATACGGACACTCAGTGCACACTTCTCACACATACAGATAATATATATCTAAATAATGCTTAGTAAGAACAAAAACAAAAACATTGCTTATCATTTGCAGATGTCTCAACATTTTGCAGGGAGGTTGGGCCTGGAAGAAATGAAGCAATGACAATTAATCATTACAATGGGAGTAACACAGGGTCATTGAATACACACAATCACCTATATGCCCTGTAAGAAATAACTCTAACTGAAACTTGTCTGTATTGTCCACCCACACCCATGCCTACTGAACAACTTTCTTGTATAACTGTATTGACTTATCAATAGGTACAGATAGAGAAAACATGTATCAAAAGCAGTAGCACAAAACTATATTGTAGTCTACAAGCCAATATAATGGATTACCTAGAAGCTGCTCCTGGGACACACTTTACCTCCCAGCCCCACCAGCACCAACATCAAGCACATGGTGTGCAGGCTCCCCTGAGCTGTTGGGATCTCTGACAGTGGGCAGTAACTCCTCATTTGGTGTCAGTGCTGGCTCAGTAGCCAGACCATCCCCCTAGCCAGCTGTTCTTAGGCAACTGCAGCTGCCCTCATCCATGCTGATGAAATCATACCAGTGGCCCAAAACCACACCTGACAATAATTATGGCTATGAACACCAAGTGCACTCACACTAGAGACTAACTTGCTCCAAATCTCCTTTCTGGCAGTGATATCTTCTGGCCTGTCTCAAGCAGGAAGGCTCCAGGCTGCCTCAGAGCCTGGATGATTACCTCATTCTCAGCATCACTGAAAGGATTTTTTTGTGGCTTTGTAGGCTTGGGTGCCATAATCCTATTTGACATAAAACAGAGAAGGATAAAGCACATTAATATCACATAACTAATGTATTTCTTTCAAAACAGCGCAGAAATCACTTGAAAACCCACCTCATTTAGTATAACAGAATGGTAGATATCTCCCCCATCTCCTCCTCCCACACAAGTGAAGGTTTGTACAAACCAAGGAATACCACTTAAGTAATGCATATGTTTTCAAGAAAATTAGCAGGCTTTCTACACATTTTTAACAGAAAAACACTTGAAACATACTTCTCATTTTGGTAACAGAAAAACACTTGAAACATACTTCTCATTTTGGTAACAGAAAAACACTTGAAACATACTTCTCATTTTGGTAACAGAAAAACACTTGAAACATACTTCTCATTCTGGTAACAGAAAAACACTTGAAACATACTTCTCATTTTGGACAACAGAATGGTAGGTGTCTCCCCAGCCCAAACACAAATTAATGTTTTTAAAAACCAAAGCCCCATTAGCCTGAAGAGCCTGGTCTGCAAGGCCATGGTATGTATCATTTTGGAGCTTATAAACAAAGACATAGGTAACCTCCAAACCCTGGACCCCACTCAGTTTGGGTTTGTAAAAGGTAGATCATGTCTACTAAACCTGATTGACTTCTTTGAAGCAGTCACTAGAGCCATAGACGAGGGCAAGGTAGTGCACACAGCCTATCTTGACCTCGCCAAGGCTTTCAATACCATCCCCCACTCTGAACTTATAGATAAACTCACTAAACTGGGCATAAATCCCTATGTCACAAGATGGGTGGCCAACTGGCTCACTGAAAGAACCCACACAGTAAAAGTAGCCGACTCCAAGTCTGATTTCAGACCAGGGATGAGTGGAATACCATAGGGTTCGGTCCTGGGTCCTCTCCTGTTCAGCATCTACTTCTCTGAAGTGCAGGCCAACACAGAAGGTCTTTGGCTAACAAAGTTCACAGATGACTGCAAACTGGGAGCCATAATAGAATCACCTAATGATGTAGACATTCTACAAAAGGGCCTCACAGAGACAGATGCTTGGTGTCAAAGTCATAGCCTCAACCTCAATGCTAAGAAGTGCATTGTCATCCTCTTTGGGAAAACCTCAGTGCCCATGAACTACCAAATAGGTGGTAGCTCAATAAACATTGAAAGTGTGATAAGAGACCTTGGGACACAGGTGGACAGTAGTCTCTCCTTTGATAACCACATCGCCACAGTAGTCAGGAAATCCTTCTACATGGCACACCTCATCACAAAAGGGTTCTCCTCTAGAAAAAAGGAGGTCATTGTTCCTCTCTACTCATCCCTCATCAGACCCATTAAAGAGTACAATGCCCCATTTGGCATGTATCTCACAAGACACCTACAACAATTGGCAAGGCCACAGAAATACCTCACTAAGAGGATTACCAGCCTCAAACAGATGCCATACGCAGACCGTCTCAAAAAACTCCAGCTCTACTCTGTCTCTACTCAGAGGCGATCTCTGCCTAACATACAAAGGTATGTCAAACCCAAGAAATCCCAATCTCTCCAAACTACATGCTGTATGGACCTTAACCTTGTTACCACGATAAACAGAACATGCTGGAGGGATAGATTCCTGTCCCAGAGACTTCCCATACTCTGGACCAAACTTCCCTTTCATGTCAAGCAAAGCTCCTCATTGGCCATCTTTAAGAAAAATCTTGACGACTGGATGAGAAATAGAAAATTCACCCTGGGGATCAGTTCTGCAGCACTGCTTGACAGGGGCACAGGAAAATAATTTTCTTGGGTGGTGAAAGCCAGGGAAAATTTTTGGCTAGGCTTATATCGGCCCCAGGGCCGATAGCCTAGTACCTACCTATGAACCAAGGCATGCCTAATGTGTGTATATGTTTTTCACACAATTATCATGATGTCTGCACATTTTCAATATAAATGCACTTGAAACACACTTCTCATTTAGAACAACAGAATGGTAGGTTGCACTCCCTCACACTCCAAAAAATGTAAGAGGTCTGTAAAAGTACTCATTCTTTCAACATTTATATAGTAAAGACTGAAAAATTATGTCTTTGATTAGTGGATGACAATTATCACTGCTAAATAGTAAAAAAGTCAATTTATAAATGACAAACAATTTACACTGTGCCCACCACTACTGTGGAGGTTGCCCTGGGCCATCTGAGAAGCATGACGTACGTGTCAGAGCCATGTACGTTATCATTCCTCTGCAATATCATATGAAATTGCAAAAGCAAATGTTAAGAACAATAGTTGTGCAAAATGTATTACCTGTCTATGTCACAAATGTAAATACCTGCCAAAACTGACTATGCCAACAGTTAAGTATAAGAAGTGCATACAGATAAAAATTTAATTTTCTGCTGGAAATATAAATACATTTACACAGTTTACAATATATACAATGTCCTTGAATAATAAAAGCATACCTTAGCAAAACAAATGGCTTCTCTGCAGAGAAATCGCCTTCAAAAAGTACCAACAGTCTTCTGTTTTGTCTGAATAAACACGTCTCCTCACCTTCAAGCTCCTCAGCTACTCACTTATCTTTGTAGATCTCTGACCACTGTGAAGATGTATATGAGGTGTGAACTCATTAGAACTGCTTAATACCAGACTTTTGATTTTGTGTGCAGATGTAAACAGTGTCGGCTCTATACCATTGTTAGGTGCTACTGGCTTGCAACTGTGAACAATTAGTGTGAGTGAAGAAAAACACAACAGCAATTCACAATTCAGGCACCCTTCCCTGCAGTGGGTGTGTCAATGAAGATACAGAGTAGAACTAGCTTCAGTGACCTTTTAAGGAATGCAAAATAACACACCTATAATGTTGTGTCCATACAGTAAAACAGTCCTGCCTTTGTTGAAAACTGTTGCTCACTGTCATATATTTTTATCACACATTTAAAGCAAAATGATAGAAAAGTACTATAGACTGCATGTCTGATATTACAGCAGGGATAAGGGAAGAATGACCAGAATGCAAAGAGAAGACAGGGCTACATTTCTGCAACATATTCATAAATGGTTGTATAATCACTCATTGCACTAAACATGTTAGCCACATATGTGCAACCAACTGAGAACGTCCAAGTGTAAGAACTATTAATACTGGTTATGAAATATGAATTCTTCTATGCACATGGTTTTATTGGTGTCACAAAGCAGTGTCTGTGACAAAGAGAGGAAACCTACTAAAACTGTGTTTTGAAAGTGCAATAGTCTGATGGTTCAAATCCAGAGATGTCTAATTGTTTCAAGTTTGCATTTTTTTAAATCTTTTTATTATTAATGTATTTATTTATCTTGGCTTTACCATTTGTGTGGTGTGTGGTTTAGTGGAAATGGTTAACTGGCTAAAAATTGAAAAATTAATGTCAGTTGTCTTATGAAGCAACAACATCCTCAGTGTCATTGTGTGGAGGTCAGCAACATGCATAGTAATCACTGCAGAAATTACACCTGTTACTTGACTGTCTTTCTAGCACAAGGTGTAAATACACTGAGATAAACAAGAGAGAAGACAGGTATATCAGGGTTAGAATCTCACAACAGTAATTTTTACTGTGGAATGGTCATAATGATTATTTACACAAATAATGCATGCTATTGGCTTTTACTACTGTTATCACCATCTATGCACAAACACAGTTTACAACTTAAGGGATATAGTGTAAGATTTAATTGGTTTTGCTTTCCTTTGCACAAATAGGCTCAGCGGTGAGGCACGGCCATCAGCACTTTTGACAATACTGAGTTTGGAAAATACACCTGCTGCCTAGCTTTCCCTACCGTACCAGGTGTGAGAACAATGAGTTTATGGGGGAACACACATGAGCCAGGGTTGTAAGCCAGCACAATCCACTTTTTAGTTAGGGTGCCCCACTGCAATCTTTTCCAAATAATACTGCATACCAATGGGTATGTATAGAAGGCTAACTGAGCATAGACATACTGTTTAGGTATCATGTGTATTATGTGTGTAACTGGTTTATCATTACAATGATGACTATGTAATAAAAATGCAGTTGCATATTTGTGATGGACTAAATAGTTCATTTATTTTGTTTTATTTGACATTTTTTTACTGTGAAAGTTCATCTGGGTCAAACAGAACTCATTTTCAGTAGAGACCTGCAGAGAAAAGCTTCACACATAAGCAAATTGCAAGACTTTACAACAACTGTGTACATACATATAACTATGACATTGTTATATACAGTGTATAGGTAGCAGGCACCATATAGACCATCAAACATATATGTAAGCATTTAAACTTTATAAGCAGAGTAATACAATCAAATATGTCCAAGTGCAACTATAGAATAAATTGTTAGCATCTTTAATGTAGAGAGAAGGTATTTTGTATCCATTCTTTGGGTAATACGTGTTGTTTTTCAGTACATCCTTATAATTAGAGTTACAGGGATATAGTGTTGACCAGTCAGTAACTTATGAATAATAGAGAGAGAGAGAGACTTAATGTGGTGTAATGAGGGAAGTTAGTAAGGAGTTGAACATGTGCATAACCATGTATTATTTAGGTGTATTTTATAGCATGTCTGAAGGCTTCCAGGTTGGTAATTGTTCTTATGGTTAAGGGGAGAGAGTTCCAGATCTTAGCTACAGAGTAAGACTATATGCTATGTCCTGCTACTTTAGATGGAATATAAATAGCTGGAAGTTTTTGTCTACAGACCTTAAGGTTCTTTTGGGGTTGTAAAGATTGACTATATGACTCAGGGCTGGGCATGTTGAGGGTTTATGCATGATGTTATGTAAGGTCAAGAGCTGGACATAGTGGAGGTGGTTTGGGGGTTCAAGCCACTGTAGCCTATGCAGTGCTTTGCAATGATGTGTGTAGGCCTTAGAGTCAGTGGCGCACTTGACCACTTTGTTGTAGCAACATTTAAATTTGGATTTGATAAAAGTTTGTAGGTTAGTGAGAATTGTGGCACCATATAGTAGGGAGGAGAGGAGGAAGGTTTTGGTGAGAGTGACTCTGGTCTGTCTGTTCAGGAATTGTTTGTTCCTATAGAGGATGCCTAGTTTCTGGTGGGTTTTCTTGATCTCATGCTGAATGTGGAGATCAAACATGAGTTGATTGTAAATAATGACTCCTAGGAGTTTTATGTTGGGACCGATTTCAATGGTAGTGTTGTCTGCAGAAAGGATTTTGAATTGGTTTATGTCCAAAGAATGATTTTTTGCCATAAAGACTAGACGCTTAGTTTTTTAAGGTTAAGGAAGAGTTGAGAGTGAGCCAGGTTTCAATAGAGGTGAATGTTTGTTGTGTGATAGAAAGCAGTTGAGGGAGTGTAGGAGAGATACATGATAGTGGAAACATCTGAATATTGCATGAGTGTTCCTAGAGATGTGGAAATGAGAAGGTTATTAGTAAAGATATTAAAGAGTAAGGGGCCTAGTGTGGAACCCTTTGGGACTCCTACGGAAGAGTTAAGAAAGGGAAAGATGGTATGCAGCTATTTTACAACTTGTTTTCTATTGTTTAGGTAGCTATGAAACCACTGTAAGGAGGAAGGAGTAAGCTCTAGGTCAGACAGCCTAGGAGCCTGGTGTGTGAGACTGTATTGAAAGCTTTTGACAGGTCAGGAAATGAAGAAGATGAAAAGTTAACTATGTCTCTATCCCTATTTACTGTGTCAGTGAAGGATAGGCGGGCTGTGGAAGTGCTATGGCATGGAAGGAAACAATATTAGCTATGGGTAAGTAAGTTATTATGTAAGTATTGTATGAGCTGTTGGTGAATATACTTTTCCATTACTTGGGAGATGGAAAATAGAATGGTTTTACATCAGAAATTAGTTAGTTCTATAGAGCTTCCCCCTTTATGGCTAGAAATATGTGACATTTTCCAGATTTTGGGAACTTTAGCTTCAGAGATGGATCTGTTGATAGAAGTACTGATGGGGTATGCAGTGGAGTCCGCAGTTAACTTAAGGTATTCAGGGAGGAGGTTATCCTCTGAGGTAGAGCATGGTTTAAGTTTTCCTAACAATTTTTTTATGACATTTGTAGGAATGGGTTGGAGTGTGAAATTGGCTGTGTTATTAGCGGTGTGGATAGGGCAGTTAATATGCTGAAGAGCAGGCAGTAAAGATGAGGGGAGATTGACAGCAGAGGTAGTAGAAGAGGCACTAGAGCTGAGATTGGATGAATCTGAGATCAGGGATGTTATTGATTGCATAAAGTGGACATTGAAATTATTATTTGCAGATGATGGGCATCCGGGCATGGGTAGTGTTCTTTTTTGTTCCTGGGGTTATTTAGGGATGTGATGGAGGACAATAATTTGTTTGTGTTAGATCTGTGCTCATGTTGGATAAGATTGTAATATGTTTGTCTTTGTTTACTTGATTCTTTACTTGGTTACAGAGTTGTCTGAAAACCAGTAGATGTTTTTCATTTTTATTTTTTTCAGTGATCCTAGGCACTATCCCTTTTTTGTCGTGAGAGTACATTCTTTGTTTAACCAAGGAGCAGGGTTGTTTTTGATTCTTTTTGTATGAATAGGAACAAGGGGGGTTAGTATATTTTGGAAAGTTGTATTGAAATACTGTACTTCTGTGTCTAGAGGGAGATGTTTAAGAACTGACCAATTTATACTCTTCAAAAGTTCATTGAATCTGTCCTGAGAGAAGTTAGATTGTGGATGTTTTCCAGAGTGTGTTGTTTTTGGTAGTTGAGTGGTAGTCCTAGGGCATATGTGGGTAGATGATCATGTAGGGTATTAGCAGGATGGGATACAAGTATCCAGTCTAGACTGGATTATTGGGTGTAGTCTTTGCTGTATTTAGTAGGACAATTGATTTGAGAGAATCCTTAGAGGTTAAAACTATTGGTTGGATTTTGTGAAGAAAGTGTTTGCCAGTCGATGTTAATGTCCCCTAAAATGATCACCTCATGTTTAATTGTTTGTAAGATCCAAGATAGTATGTCCTCAAGTATGGGTGTGTTTTGACCAGCGTGAGTATATAGTACTACAAGATAGATATGTTAGGTCCTATTAAGGTTTAGAAATTATATGAGTATTTCTGCATTCATGAATGAGGGGATGCTGTTAGTAAAAGGCGAGATATTAAAGGTGACAGGATGAAGTAGGACTACTCCTCCACCTTTCTTATGGATCCTATTTAGTCTTACTATACTAACGTTGGGGGGGGAATGATTTCCGAGTCATTCACCTGACAGCCAAGTTTCAATTAAGGCTAGGATGTTTGGTTAGTATTGGCCAATCCAGGCATGGAAAGGGGTTATTTTGTTGTGTATGCTTCTGCGGTTAAGTGTAATTATGTTTAAATTTTGGGACAAGTTTGCTGACAATAATCTACAATCCTCCCATAACCCAAGTATAACGGTAAACAAAATGTATTATGAGGTGTGTACCGCAAATCATACATCTATTAATAAATGAATGCAAATCATACATCTATTAATAAATGAATGCAAGTATATACATTTTCAGCATATTGTCAGACATTACTCCTACATCATATGTGAGACTGCACAAGCCAGGACCTTGTAATGTCATACACATACAGGTTTAATTGAAGGATAGCACCAGTCACTCTTTAAACTACATATCTGTGATGACCATGATTGGAGCAACTCTTCTTCTGTGGCAATGAGGAATGATCACTTCTGTGAAAATGCATGCATTCCCTTTTTTACATAGATTTGAACCCCACATTGAACAAATTAATTTTAAAAGTGTGAAAGTCCACACAAAATATGCATCAAGTCATCACATTCATCCCTCTAAAGTCATGGCTTAAAAGCCAAATCATTTAGCATATCAGTGTTGACCACTGGACAAAGTGTGATGAGGTGTAGCAGTACACATACCATAAATTAATACCAAATGTCAAATGATCCTTGCTGTTACATAAATTTCCTTCTTCTTTGTTTGGGAAGATTTCTATTCTCTACCCATTGTGCACATGTAGTTGGCATAGTTTTGCAAGTTTGCACACTGGCTGTAAAACATGATATCAAGAACTGGCGGGAAAACACCTGTACTTTTGTTGGAGGACCTTTGCAGACATGGCAGGAAATGTGAAAGATAGTACCAAATTCAGGGCACAGAGGTGGGGTGTGGAGGAGTCAAAAATCTTTGTTACACTCCTTGTGAAGTAACAAGAAGTGAAGCAGCTGTAGGTTGCTTCAGAGGGAATATACTGGGTTTTAATATAAGGCTGAGGCTTGGAACAGCCTAGCCAAGGCTAGCTGCCATGCAACTGGTATACCACACACTGGAGAGCAGTGCAGGCATCATTACAGTGACCTGAAATGGTGCAATCAGGCACAACTTGACCAGTGGCTGGGTGAGTTTAGAAATGCTGATATCCCACAGTTGTGTAAGTATACAGATAAAACAACTTAACATTTTATGGAAAACTATAGATATGCAAGACTGGTACACAATACTTTCAAGTCTCTTTTTTTTCTCCTTTATTTTACAGCTGCACAGAAAATTTCAGCAAAAATGGAGGTGCATGCTGAGAAACTGGAGAGATTCAGGGAGGCAAGGAGTATGTATGCAGCACAAATGAACATGATCGTAGTAAATATGTTGGTATTCTATAAATTAGTAGCAACTTAAACATGCAGATCTTAGCTGTAAAGACAAGCATGCACACTTTCTTCTGTAGCTCTTGGTAATTATATTAGGCAAGTGCAATACTATATTCTGATTACGTGGGTTCAGTTACCACAACTAACCTATACATTCACATTTAACAAATATCATTTTTAAATTTTAATTGCAGCAATATTGGCTTTAATGTCATGTTGTAAAGTTAATCTGTAGTGTCTTTAAAAGCATATATCGAATATCTGCATATTCCAAGGGTTACTTGTAACAATTTCCAATCCTGTTTTGGTCTGGGAAAGCTGTATTTATAATATAATCAAACAAATATATTTATTGTTGTAACCATGAATGTGACATATAATGGTTCTAATCATCTCTTTTCTTTTTTATTTATTTTGTCTTTCCCGTCCCTTATCTCTCTCTCTCTCTTTTTTTTTTTTTTTGTAAATGGAAACAAACCGTTATGATGTCATACTTTTCTGCTAACAAACTAAATGCTTTTCAGCACTGGAAGGCAGACCAGACACTGTGGTTCAACCTTACAACCATCCCTCAGCTGCTGAATCAACACCCAGCACCGCTGGGATGCAACCTGACAGTACTGCCTCTGCAGCCCCTCTGCAGCACTTGTACTACCTAGCCCATCCACATCAGGTAGCATTGCCCTGGCTGCTAGTGCATTGGTATTCTCTGGGAGTATTGTTGGAGGTGATGATTACATCACCCACCAGCAGCTGCCAGGAATGGTGCATAACCTCATAGAAACTGGCCTTGGTGCCCACATCAGTTGTCTGGAGAGGTTGCTTATTAGAATGGAAAAGAGACTTCCATGTGAAGCAGTCTCACAAGGAACCAAGGAAGGGGACAGTGATACATCTGAGGGTAAGGACTAGATTCTCGGTGTTCCCATGCTTGAATGGCATGTGCCTCTGATGTCCCCTACCTATCCCCAATCATGGTGTTCCCCAACCTTTTGTACCATCACCATTCCTGTGTCTGTCGTGTCTGTCTTGTTTGTTCTGTATGCACCTGCTTCCTCGCCTACCCTACCTACCTTGACCATGACATTCCCCAATATTCCTCTCTTCTTTAAATTCAAAAAAAAAATGATGGACACCTGTCCCACAAAAAAAATCGTCTTATTCATAGTTCTCCACTTTGCATATGTCTGTTCTCAACACACTTGATTTGGTCCAATTGGCTATACATTATTGTGTTGCTGTCACCCATCTATGTTGTGGTGATTGTCCAGATTCATCCAATTTTCTATACATGTTAACATTAAAGTGTTTAAGAAGTGGATATCTATGGTTCTTTCCTAATTCACACCTGCAAAGTCCTTTATTGCTTCCCCTTTGTTCTTCTCTCTGCTTGCTCTCCCATTTCACCACTTTCCTATCAACTCCATTTTCACACTTTCACCTGACCGAAAAATAGAATCACACACCAAACACATGGCCAGAAATTACCCTTAAAAAGCCTTCATTTTTTTTCTCTGCATTTGAGCAGAGTTTGGCATCATGCACCAATGCCAAGCAGTAGTGAATGGCTCTATATCTCCTATGTCAAAACCTGATGAGTTTTTTCCATTGACTGCACTAGTCCAATTATCTCTGTGCAATGCTTAAACATGCTGCACTAAAGGAACACAGAGATAAATCAGAGTAAAGGCAGTACTTTGAAACATTTACTCTGACAGTTTTTTTAGAATGTAACAAAATGCAACTTCTTATGTGGAATGTTGATATAAATCACTTGACTGAAGAATTTTTGCCAATAGCATCAAGGGTTTGATTCTAGATGCATCTCACATCATTTCTTTGCGTGATACTATATGTGTGTGATATGTTTGATTACCCACATCTTAACATTTGCTATAGTTATGAGTTCTAATGGAGATTTTTTTTTGTAACAGATCTAATTTGGTTTGCCTTCTTTCATGCAAACAGGCTTAGTGACAAGGCACAGCCATAAGCACTCAGAAGAATATGTATATATATATATATATATATATATATATATATATATATATATATATATATATATTGAATACTGGCCAAAAATGAGTGTCTGAGGTGAAATCTATCCCCACAACTATCACATATTTATCCAGCCTTGTTCTGTTTGTCATAAGTGTGTTGTCCCACTTCTAAACCATCTTTATCCTTATGTCAGTCACTTCATGCTACACAGCATGGCAGCTTAATAATGAGAATAGACCAAAAACATGTCCATGAATGTTCCATTAAACCAAACACTGTTATGTGTATGTTCATCTCTCATTGTATTCATCTCTTCACTCCCACCTCTCTTTATGTGTGTGTATATCTATTAGCCTGATGAATGTACAGGTCATCCCATGATTTCTGCATACTGACATGACTCTGCTGATGAATAATACAAATCTGTTACCTTGATTCGATAATTTATCAGTGCTCCTGTAGTTTTCAAGGTTTACAAGTCTGCTGTAGTATTCCCTTTGTGTCATGTTCAGGTGATGAAGGATGAAATGTTCTTCTAATGTGACAGGGAAACTGTCCTTATTATGAAGAACCATACTGCACCCACTTTTCAGGATATCCAGTCATACACAAATAGAATAACTTCTGAGTAATAATAATCATTTAAAAAGATTTACCACACCTTGTCATTTCTAGAAAGCTGTGCATGCAATTAACTTGTGATTTACAGCGAGACCTACAAAACAGCTAATATTTGTACAACTGTATTGAGGTACACATTACTGATAAAATTTGGGGATGACACATACTTTAGTGTAGTCATTGATAGTCACATTTGCAGTCTTGATCACATTTACTTAGCTTATGCCATCATGACATCATTTGTTAAAAAAAAAAAAAAAGGAATAATCTGGATTTGAATCCTGGCTTACCTGTGCTGTTACCAAGTGCTCACTGCTGTTACACACTGTGCCACAGAGAAAGCTAAAGCAGGTGTATTTTCCACACTCAGTACTCTTCTGAGTGCTTATGGCTGTGCCTTGCCACTAAGCCTGTTTGCATGAAAGAAGGCAAACCAAATTAGATCTTACCTTAACCGAAACAAGGTGACCAAAGTGCTGAAAAATAAACTGATAAACAATGAAAAAGCACTGGATACCACGTCGCCACGAAATGTCGCACGGTTTAATGAGCACCATACAAAGAAAGCACAAAGTCAGCGCAAACAAAAAACATTAATGCTCCTGTAATATCTACATGTTTTCATCCAAAAACTACATCTGATGTAGTTTTTGGAAGAAAACATGCGGATATTACAGGAGCATTAATGTTTTTTGTTTGTGCTGACTTTGTGCTTTCTTTGTATGGTGCTCATTAAACCGTGCGACATTTCGTGGAGACGTGGTATCCAGTGTTTATCATTTTAGATCTTACCTTAAACATGGAGCCGTGTTTGCTCAACATTTAACGTTGCACAAATGGGGAAGGCAATGGCAACACTAATTAATGTAATAAATAATTAGACACATTTCAAATATAAACTACACAATGAACATCACAGTATCGGTCAACAATTTCTCCTGTAAGATATCTTGAAAACTATTTCAGAAATTCAAGTTAAATTCATGAAATTAATGAATTATGCATGGTCTAACACTTTGCCATCATCTGTGCAAATCAGTTTCTTGACGATGCACTGGCCTTTTCTGGTTACTGGGTTATTATTTTCCATTACATGGGAGGGCATTCATAAACACAAGATAAAGGCAGTGATGTGTGTTTGACTGAACGCGTACTTTCTGATATTCATGTGTACATTGCAGCAATGCACTTGCAAATGATATATCAATACCTGGGCCATTGTCAAGCTGACTATAGAAGTAAAGGACAATAACTGCATTGCTACATTTGTTATTGTTTTATACAGAGACTGGACATTGGTCATCCATGATCATTTCACATTGGTATTTTCTTAAAATTCTATTAATGTGCATATCACTTCATCTGACTATGAAGACACATACCTCCACCCTTGCAGTACTGCTCTTTCCAAAGTGTGTGTGTGTGTGTGTGTGTGTGTGTGTGTGTGTGTGTGTGTGTGTGTGTGTGTGTGTGTGTGTGTGTGTGTGTGTGTGTGTGCTTGTGAGCATGTTATCTAAACAATATCCTGAGAAACAGGTACATGCATGGCTCAGTTCTGTAAGATGCACTCAAAGCAGCTACTTTCAAATAGGGTATTTAATTTTTATTTTTGCAAATTGCACTCACACATTGATAGCCCATGCCCTACCTTTGCACACAAATCTCATAACAGGATAGGTTACCTATGACACTATGATGATGTCATCCTCTATAAAAAGTACTGACACAATGATAAAATCAGATGTCTGCAAGTCTGAGTGTTAAGTACTGTGTTTTCCAGCTTATGTAACTAGTTAGGTAGGGTATTGAATCACACAACAGTCAACTTATATGTGTGTCTGTATGTCTGAGTTTGTGTGTGGTGACCAAAGGCCTTGACTTCAGCTCCTGCTGCTCTCATTCAAGTATTCAGAAAATACTTTTACAATGATACATAACTCCACAGCAATTTCCTACAGAACTCACAGCATTAGCCTCTCAGCATACACTGATAATGTAATCCTCTAGAAAATGCACTCTGACACTGTGAATGTCAGACTTGTGCCGTGACACTAGTGTTAAGTGTGTTAAGTACTCTGTTTTCTTGCTTGTGTAACTAGTTAAGTGAAGGAGCAATTCTCATATGACAGTCAACTTGTGTGTGTGTGTGTGTGTGTGTGTGTGTGTGCGTGTGTGCGTGTGTGCGTGTGTGTGTGTGTGTGTGTGTGTGTGTGTGTGCGTCTGTGTGTATAGCTTGTCTCCAGTTCCTGCTGCCCTCTCTCAAACATCATTTCAGTTCCTGCTGCCCTCTCTCAAACATCATTCAGAAAATACTTATACACTGCTACATGTCTCCACAGCAATTTCAGGCAGCCCTCCCCACATCATCTTCTTACCATGCACTGATGATGTCATCCTCTGTAAAGTGCACTCTGACACTTTGAATGCCAGACTTGTGCTGTGGTGCTAGCATTAACTACTCTGTTGTTTAGCCTGTGTACTAGTTAGGTAGCAGACTGAATCTCATGACAGTCAACTTGTGTGTATATGCATAATCAGAACAGCTTGACTCCATGCTCTGCTGCTCTCTCTCTAACATTCATAAAATACTTATACACTGGTACATGACTCAGAAGCAATTTCATACAGCCCTCCCCACATCAGCTTCTCACCATACACTGCTGGTGTCATCCTCTATAAAGTGAATTTGGACACTGTTAATGTCAGACTTGTGCTGCGACACTAGCTTTAAATACTGTGTGTTTGTGCAACTAGTCAGGTAGGGGTTCTACTCTCACAGCAGTCAACTTGGATATGTGTGTGTGAGATCATTCAACTGTCACTCTAGAGACAATTTTAAACTGGGATGTAAGTCCATATGTATATCACACAATACTCCAACTTCATCTTCTCAGCATACACTGATGATATCATCCCCTATAAAGTGCAGACTGATACTGTTAAAGTAAAACTTGTGCTGTGGCACTAGGGTTACAAGCTGTGTTTTCTAGTTTGCCTAACTAGACAGGTAGGCGTTCAAATCTCACAGCAGTCAACTTGGGTGTGTATGCGTTCATTCAACTATCAGTCTGTAGACAAATTTACACCAGGATGTGAGTCTACATCTATGTCACACAATCCTTCCAGCATCTTCTCAGCATACACTGATGATGTCATCCCCTATTAAGTGCATTTTGACAGCATTAAATTCAAGGCATCTTTTTTGGCATGAGCATTACATCTTTCTTGGCATGAAAGTTAAGTATTGTGTTCTCTAATTTGTGTAACCTAGATAGGTAGGGGCCCTTATATCCCAGCAGTCAACTTGAGTGTTTGAGTGTGTGTGTTCATTCAACTATCAGTGTGGAAACAATTTTTCCACGGGGTATGAGTCCACATCTATGTCAGACATCCCTCTAAAACATCTACTTCTCAGCAAGCAATGATGATGCTATCCTCTTTAAAAGTGCACTTTGACACTGTTAAAGTCAAACATCTGTGGTGGCACTAATCTTATGTTATATAGAATCCAATTTAGGTATGTACACAGGTGCTGTGTTCAAACCTGATCTTAACCAACTTATGTATTTGTGGCTGTTGGTATATTACAGACATTGTATGATGTTTTGAATGTTCTTTCATTTGACTCCCACTCAGGAGATCATTTTACATAGCCTCATGAATACAACATTCAGTGTTCCATCTGTACAGATTACATCCTTGCTGAGGAACACCGAGGATGTCATCTTAAAGATGCATACACATCATGAAGCAGAGCCCCTACATTACTCTGTGCAAGCCATTTCTAGACCACTGGATGTGTGATTGCTAATTCTGTCATGGGGTGGTGGTGCACATGTCGCATATGGACATAGGCAGTCTGTAATGAAATCAAGCACATACACACATATGCACATAACCCTACTATCTTTCATAATATAGCTATAGTGATTTGAGTTTAAATGGTTTAATAATGGCTAGGATTTTATGTGCTCTTGACCGGTAGCCTGGTAATGTCCAATGACCCTCTCAACATTGCACATGTTAATGATGTTGTCATCCACATGTGCTATGTTAAGGTGGGTATGTACTGTATTCCTGCAACACTGTATTGCAATCGGTGATTTCAGCTACTGTATTGGTGACCACTACTGCTATTTGGTTACATGTTCCTTCCATAACAGCCGTAGTAATATGCTGTATGTAAACTATTGACATGGGATGATGCTGTGTATATTACTGCCTTACTAAGGCATGTGTTCTTGTAGTGGAGTATATCAACATGCTACACAGTTCTCATTCAACCATCACTGTGACAGATGCAGTATGGCACAGGTGTATTTGTGTATACATATCATCTGGAAATGTTGTCTGACATATAGCAGTATTACTTCATACTGGTTACAGAGGGACATACGTCTGGGTTCATCCACATGTTGTTAGGCTATCACACGCACAAAAATATGTAAATCACAGAAGACCTGGCCAGTGAATCAGTACAATCAAAAGAAGTCCACCAGAAAAGATAAATATTGTACCAGAACTAGGTTCTGGTACAATATTTATAATTTCTGACGCACACAAAAATATGACATGTTCAAATTGACTTCCTACCTTGGAGAATTCATTATATACACAATTGTGTTACTATTCACAAGGAATATTCAGGTGTTCTGCAGAAGCATTTTGGGACTGTCAGGATTTGTGTCTTTAAATATTCTGCATGAACTGCATCCATTTCAGTTGTAATATGTCCATATATGGTGTCAGGGCCCTCACACACACATTTCTAATGATAAAGATGTAGAACCGATGTATTGACATGAAATAGGTTAAGTTGTACAACTGTGTTACAAGTTCCACTGTGTTACATGTGATTCATACCAAACGTTGTATATGAAGTTGATGTCACAAAGAATTTTGTAACTACATCTGTAGGCTTAAGGGGAATACGTATCTATGTGTGCAGAGCTGGTTGTGGATAGTACCACTCATACTCAACCACATGAAATAGACAACTTGCTAGCTGACAGATTTGGATCAAACTTTAACTCTATGTCCCCACCAATCATCACCCAAAGTATACCTGCCACCATTCCTCAACCTGTTATCTCAAAAGATCGGGTCATCCCAGCCCTCTGTAAGGCTAAAAACACAGCATCATTGGGCCCTGACAACATCCCAGGTTAACTCTGAAATAACTTCAAACCTGACCTAGCAGACTTACTTGGATCCCTATCTAACCACAGCTTCCAGGCAGGCTATGTTCCAGAAGAATGGTAGACAGCAACAGTCATCCCTCTGCACAAGGGTGGGGGGACCATCAATATACACATGGATTACAGACACATAAGTCTGAATAGCCTCATCAGTAAGGCCATGCAAATATTCATCATGATGCTTATCAACAAGGACATAGTTAATCTCCCGACTATGGAACCGACCCAGTTCAGATTTGTTAAGGGTAAGTCATGTCTGTTAAATGTGGCTGATTTCTTTGAGAAGGTCACCAAGGCCATTGATGAGGGGAAGACCAGGCATCCAACCTAACTTGATCTGACCAAGACATTTGACAAAATTTCACACTCAGGTATTATAGAGAAAAATCTCTCAACTGAGCATAGACCCCTAAGTCAACAAGAGGGTAACCAAATGGCTCACCATCTGTCAAAGTGGGATAAATTCACCTCTTGCAAGAAGCCATTTACCAGGGACGTACAAAAGTGTTCTGCATTAGGCACTTTCCTGCTTAGTATTTCTTTCTCAGAAGTCAGCGCACATGTAGACAGTCTTTGTTTGACCAAATTTGTGGATGACTTCAAATTGGGGGCAATCATTGAATACACAAATAATACAGATTGCCATTGACATGGAGAGAAAATAAATGCAGAAAAAAATCATAATTATTCCCTTTTGTAAAGCAAATACCCCACCTAATTACAATATAGACAGCACCCTTGAAGGGAAGACCCAGTGGTATGTGATCTCCGTACTCAGGTTGATATTAATCTGAACTTCAACCATCCTGTGTCCACAGTAGAGAGGAAGTCCTTCTATGTGGCAGAACTCATAAGTAAGAGATGGCATCCAGAACAAAGGACATTATAATTTCATTGTTTCAGCCACCATCACAAAAATAATTGAGTACAACACATCCTTTGGGATGTACCTCACCACACATCTGCAACAGCTGGAGTGAACTCACAGTTTTCTCACCAGGAACATACAGGTTATGAAAAACAAGTCCTGCACATAAAGATTGAAAGCCCCATCACTGTATTCTGTCTCCTACAGACTACTAAGGGGCAATCTGTGTCTAGCCTTCAGGACAGTGACCAATATGTCCCTGATGGAAATGTTGCACATTTATAAATCAAACTGCAAGAGGATCACTCATTCCAAGGATCTTAACCTAGCCTCTGATATAAATACATCTTGTTTGAGAGATAGATACAGAGATTACAGTTTCTCTGGAATGGGCTTCCCATTCATGTAAAACAAAGCCCTTCCCTGATCCTCTTCAAGTGCAACTTAGATCAATGGATGTGTGTAATTGTAAATTTACTTATGGGGTGGTGCCCATGACCCTCATGGGCAGAACCAGTCTGTATTATTTACCATAGCATAGGCCCATGCGTCTGTGTACTTCAGTTAGCTAGTTATTGAAAACTGTTAAACTTGAGTTAAATCTGGCTAGGACTGTATGGGCTGTTGCGTTATTAGCCTAGTACTCTCCTATGAGCATATGAACCTATGAAGTGCAAATGTAGCCTATGTACAGCTACAGTGTGACTGTAGTGCATCACAGACATACCACTACACTGCATCATTATTGTATATCTTTGAGTATATTGTAAAGTAGTCAGCTACTATAGCCAGATAGCATATGCGTAGAAGTTACTGAACACGTGCAAGATCAGTGCCATTTTGTACAGTTAGAGTGAATGCAGACATGAATGAAGATGCACATGCGAGTGTGTATGAAATAATGGGTCAGTCAGTTAGCTTAAATACATGATTCAGTTAGAGTTCCTGATAAATTTATGTACAATAAATATTTTGAACCCATCACAATGCTTTATTGTCTCTTTTGAATACACGAGTCAAGTGACATGGTGTCAGAAGTGAGATCTGAAGTTGAAGCAGCATACAAGCCATGAAGCATGAAGTTAGAAGTGGAGAAATATACAGGAGTGAACACGCAAACAAGTCAGCAGTTATTCAAAGGTACTTAACTTGTTTAAATGATTTTTCACTTGCCGAATAAGTGGCAAAGCATTCAAAACATTCAAAGTAATTACTGAGAAACAAAATGTCCGAAATAGTGACATTATGATAAAAGTATTCAAAATAATTACAGAAATATTTGAAATAATTTCCAAAGTGTTTAAAATATATGAAAAAGCTAAAATTACTGCATTTCTTCAAAATGTACTACTTTTTCACATGAAATAAAGTTATTTGAAGTATCCAAAGTGTCCAGAATATTTGCAATGTTTGCAGTGTTAAAACTAAACCACTTCAGACAGATTGTTATGTTTTGGGGTATAATTACAAGTACCTGGTTTATGCTTATATTTAAACAAATTTTGTTATTATGGCAGAGGGATTTTAAAGACCTGAACCACTGGTGTTTTATAACAATATTGCTCAGAGTTGGAGAATGTTTGAGCAAGAATATATTTTCATACAGGCTACATTTTCTGATAAAGACACATACAAGAACATTCATACTCCTCAATTTAGATGGCTTGGAAGCCATTGAGAGGGAATGTTCCTTTGTGTATGCATCTGTTGTGTATGCAGGGGAATGGGAAAGTTGTCATATTCTGATACATGCTGAAAAGTATGAAGACCCTGAGTGCTTAAAATAATAAATTTAGAGAAATTTGTAACCCTCAAATGAATATCACAATGGATAGGCACATATTTTACACAAAAAAATCAAAGGTTTGGTGTAACTATAGCAACTTATATTACTGACTTGAGAAATAAAGCTAAAATGTGCAGATATGGTGAGTTACGAGATGAGCTGATAAAAGACAGGTTTGTGTGTGGTGTTAATGATGCAATGAGAAAGATTTTGCTTTTAGACAGTGATTTAACATTGAGCAAAGCCATAGAGACTTGTCAAATACTTGAGCTTACAGAAAAGCACACAGATATGCTTACAAATAAAAAAAAGCATCCATACAGTATCTACCAGTGTGAATGGTGATAGTGTACAACATAAAGCTAAGATGAAAAAGAAGTATAAACCAAAGAATGTGGCACCACCCAGCCTTAACTATAAATTGAATAGGGTTGCAGCAAATAAACTTATTTTTAACTGTCATAATTGGGGAGGCAGTCATGAACCTAAATGAAAGAAATACTTAGCTTTTGGTCAGCAATGTCACAAATGTAAAAAGTGAAATAATTTCAAAAGGATATGCAAGTTTAAGGTAGAGAATTCTTTTATGAAAAGAGAGCATCCAAAGAAGCAACTAGATCAGATAGAGAGCTGTGAGCAAACTTTTTATGTTGATGGTGTCTCTGTGATCAATGAAACAGTCAATACGGTAGACTATCAGTTGGCAGCAAAGAGTGAAATGTTTTGTACTGCGTGAATTAATAGGAAACCTGTAGAGCTTAAAGTAGACTCTGGATCCAAGTGCAATGTCATATCAGCACAGATGTTTGCCATAGTACAAGCTAGTAAGAAACTTGATTCAGCAAAGTGTGCAAAACTAGTTGCTTATGGTGGTGAAGGCATCCAAACTGATGGCACGGTAATTATTTCATGCCATTCTGCTGGAAACAGCTATGACTTGCAGTTTTACATAGTCAAAAGACATGTGCAGTCACTGTTAGACCTCAAAGACAGTTTGAGATTGGGACTGATTTAATTTAATAAAGAGGTCCACCATCTAAGTATGAACAGAATATTATTTGTGAATATGCTGATATTTTCAAAGACAAGCTTGGCAAACTTCCAGTCACATATTCCATGAAGTTAAACTGTGAAGTAAGTCATTTGTCAGACCAGCAAGGAAGATTCCAGTGGCAATGCAGAACAAAGTAAATGCAGAACTTGATGAAATGGTGAATTTAGATGTCCTTACTCTAGTAGAAGAATTGACTGAATGGGTATCCTCCATGGTTGTAGCTCATAAGAAAAGCTCAGATATTTGAATATGTATTGATCCGAGAGACTTAAACGAAGCACTTAAACATTCTCATCATCTGATGTGTACAGTAGAAGAAGTAGCTGCTTTCATGCCAAATACCACTATTTTTTTTGTCTTAGATGTAAAAAGTTAATTTTGGCAAATTTTGCTGGATCTCAAATCATCATTGTTAGCCACTTTCAGTACACCATTTGGAAGACACAGGGATAAGTTCTCCCAGTGAAGTATTTCAACAGGCAATGGAACAATTTTTTTTTTGGTAATCCATGTGCTATCATAGTAGATGACATTATTTGAAGACAGACATGATAGAAATCTCAGGAAAAGTTCTACATCATGCCTGTGAAGTCAATCTTAAACTGAATCATCAGAAATGCAAATTCAAACTGAGAGAAGTTACTTATGTGGGTGATTTGTTTACCAGTTCTGGATTATAACCAGAACCATCTAAGCAAGCAGCTATTCTTGACATGCCAGTTCCAGAAAATGTCACATCTTTACAATGTTTCCTAGGTATGGTCAACTATTTAGGAAAGTTCATCCCAGACCTGAGTGAGCTTTCAGCACCCTTATGCGAGTTGACACAGAAAAATGTAAACTGGTCCTGGTTGGAACAACACCAAAGAGCATTTGATATTCTGAAACAATAAATTATCAGTCCACCCAGATTGAGATATTATGATGTTCACAAACCTGTAACTCTTTCAAATGATGCTCCAAAGTATGGTCTTAGTGCAGCATGTCTTCAAGAAGGCATACCAGTAGCCTATGTGTCCAGAGCTTTAACTCAAACAGAGATGCAGTATGCACAAATAGACAAAGAGCTTTTGGCAGTAGTGTCCACATGTTCAAAGTTCAATGATTATATTTATGGCAGACCTATTCAAATAGAGACTGATTACCAACCTCTAGTGTCAATTTTGAGAAAGCCAATACATACAGCCCCAGCACACCTGCAACACACAATGTTAAAATGTCAAAAGTACAATTTTAATATAGTCTATACAAAAGGCAAATAACTGTACCTTGCAGATGCTTTGTCACAAGCACCCAGACAAACAACAGAGCAGCAAGAAAATGAGAAGTCAGAAACTTTTTTTCGTTGTCACATCTTGATGAACTGAGAAATCACACAGCTTCAGACCCAATTCTCCAGGAGCTGAAAAACATTATCAGTCAAGGATGGCCAGCATGACAAACTGGTTTACCACCTGACGTTCAGCAGCATTTTCCTTACTAAGATGAGCTCATGATGGAAGAAGGAATCATCATGAAAGGTCCTAAAGTGATAATTCCTAAAGCATTACAACAGGAATATATCAAAATTTTACATTGTGGTCAGCTGGGTACTGATTCAACCAAAAGAAGGACAAGAGGCATAGTATTTTGGCCTTCTATGTCAAAAGATATAGAGAAGGAAACACTAGCATGTTCAATTTGCAACAGTACTAAACTGCACCAACAGAAAGACCACTTAAAGCCAGATACCTGAATTACCATGGTCGACGGTTGCTACTTATATTTTCGAATAGAATGATCAGCATTACTTGGTGTTACTAGACTCTTCTTCATATTGGTTTGAAATTGATCTTCTTCCTAACTTAATGTCCAGCACAGTCATTGCTAAGTTGAAAAGACATTTTTCTGTCCATGGTAGTCATATCTGACAATGGTGCACATTTTACAAGTCAGCAGTTCAAGAAATTTGCTGAGTCTTGGGACTTTGTCCATGTTACTAGTAGTCCTGAGTATCCACAGTCCAATGGATTAGCTGAGCATGCAGTTCAAAGTGCAAAATGCTTGTTGGAGAAATCCAGGCGAGATGGTACCACTGTTTTTCTTAACTCACTCAAGCTCAGAAACATTCCTCAAGATAACTTGCTTGGTTCACCTGCTCAGAGATTAATGTCCAGACAGACTAGAACAACTTTACCAATCAGTAAGCAATTGTTAGTACCAAACATAAAGAACAACAGAATGGTCAAGGCTCAACTTTCAAAAAAATGTCACTCACAAAAGTTGTACTACGATAAATCCAGCAAACGTCTTCATAGGTTCATAGGTTCATAGGTTCATACTAGGCTATCTGCCCTAGGGCATTTATAAACCTAGCCAGAGTGTGTTTGGTTTTCGCCACCCATTTTAAATTAATTTTGCTATGCCTTTTTTTGAGGTTAGTATACTATGCCTCTGTCCAACAGTGACACAGAAGTGATAGCCGGGGTAAACCTACGATTTCTCATCCACTCATCAAGATTCCTCTTGAAGAGAGTCAATGTGGGACTCAGCCTAACCTGGACTGGGATTTTATTCTAGAGTGAAGGGAGCCTCTGGGTTATGAATCTGTCCCTCCAGCATGTCCTATTTATTTCAGTGCTGAGGTTCAAGTCTCTCGAGCGCGTAGCTCGATGGGATTTGGATTTTCTGAGGTGCAGCATGTCCATTAATTCCGGGTTGGACATGGCTTTATACGCCAGGCACAGATCGCCTCTGAGCAGGCGGTATGCCACTGAGTAGAGCTGGAGTTTCTTTAACCGGGCAGCATATGGCATCTGTTTGAGCCCTTTGATCCTCTTGGTGAGGTACTTTTGGGGTCTTTCCAGTTGCTGCAGGTGTCTGGTAAGGTACATCCCAAAAGGGGCATTGTACTCAATTATGGGCCTGATGAGGGATGAGTAAAGAGGTACGATGACCTCCCCTGATCTAGATGTGAATCCCTTCATGATTAGGTGGGCTATATAAAATGTTTTTCTAACCACTTTGGCCATGTGGTTGTCAAATGAGAGATTGCTATCAACTTGGGTCCCCAGGTCCCTAATGACTTCTTCTGTACTTAATGGATTACCACCTATGTGGTAATTTGTGGGCACTTTGTTTTGCCAAAGGGGATGACTATACACTTTTTGGCGTTTAGCTTGAGGCCATGGCTCTGGCACCAGTTGTCTGTTTCTATGAGGCCCTTTTGGAGGATGCTTGTGTCAGCTGGAGAGTTGATTATGGCGCCCAGTTTGCAGTCATCTGCGAACTTGGTCAGCCACAGTCCTTCCGTGTTGGCCTGTACCGCCGAGAAATATATACCGAACAAGAGAGGTCCCAGGACTGAGCCTTGTGGGACGCCACTTGTAACTGGTTTGGAGTCTGACATGGCTCCAGCGATTCTAACCATTCTAACAATGTGAAAAGGCTGATTTTAAATTTTGGGTTTTAGAAGTGGTAGGATACCCTGAACGAGGAGGGGATTGGGAAAATAAAATTGAGTATAGAGAGATGATATGGCAACTCAGGTTGGATGCAAGTTGTGGCAAAGGGCTTAATGACCACATTTCCATTACGCCAGCATTAAAGATCCTAGCCATGGACCCAAAAATATCAAAGGGAGTGTAATAATAATGTATGGATTTATAAGTTATTTGATCCAACACTTTATATTATGTATTTAGTTATTTCTTGAGGTGAATCACTGTTTTATGGTTCCAGTTTTTACATTAATTGTGTAATTTTATTAATTTATAGTCTTAGATGTAAAAGTTAATTTTGGCAAATTTTGCCGGATCTCAAATCATCATTGTTAACTTCAGTACACCATTTGGAAGACACAGGGATAAGTTCTCCCAGTGAAGTATTTCAACAGGCAATGGAACAATTTTTTTTTCTGGTAATCCATGTGCTATCATAGTAGATGACATTATTTGAAGACAGACATGATAGAAATCTCAGGAAAAGTTCTACATCATGCCTGTGAAGTCAATCTTAAACTGAATCCTCAGAAATGCAAATTCAAACTGAGAGAAGTTACTTATGTGGGTGATTTGTTTACCAGTTCTGGATTATAACCAGAACCATCTAAGCAAGCAGCTATTCTTGACATGCCAGTTCCAGAAAATGTCACATCTTTACAATGTTTCCTAGGTATGGTCAACTATTTAAGAAAGTTCATCCCAGACCTGAGTGAGCTTTCAGCACCCTTATGCGAGTTGACACAGAAAAATGGAAACTGGTCCTGGTTGGAACAACACCAAAGAGCATTTGATATTCTGAAACAATAAATTATCAGTCCACCCAGATTGCGATATTATGATGTTCACAAACCTGTAACTCTTTCAAGTGATGCTCCAAAGTATGGTCTTAGTGCAGCATGTCTTCAAGACGGCATACAAGTAGCCTATGTGTCCAGAGCTTTAACTCAAACAGAGATGCAGTATGCACAAATAGAAAAAGAGCTTTTGGCAGTAGTGTCCACATGTTCAAAGTTCAATGATTATATTTATGGCAGACCTATTCAAATAGAGACTGATCACCAACCTCTAGTGCCAATTTTGAGAAAGCCAATACATACAGTCCCAGCACACCTGCAACACATGATGTTAAAATTTCAAAAGTACAATTTCAATATAGTCTATACAAAAGGCAAATAACTGTACCTTGCAGATGCTTTGTCACAAGCACCCAGACAAACAACAGAGCAGCAAGAAAATGAGAAGTCAGAAACTTTTTTTCGTTGTCACATCTTGATGAACTGAAAAATCACACAGCTTCAGACCCAATTCTCCAGGAGCTGAAAAACATTATCAGTCAAGGATGGCCAGCATGACAAACCAGTTTACCACCTGACGTTCAGCAGCATTTTCCTTACCAAGATGAGCTCATGATGGAAGAAGGAATCATCATGAAAGGTCCTAAAGTGATAATTCCTAAAGCATTACAACAGGAATATATCAAAATTTTACATTGTGGTCAGCTGGGTACTGATTCAACCAAAAGAAGGGCAAGAGGCATAGTATTTTGGCCTTCTATGTCAAAAGATATAGAGAAGGAAACACTAGCATGTTCAATTTGCAACAGTACTAAACTGCACCAACAGAAAGACCACTTAAAGCCAGATACCTGAATTACCATGGTCGACGGTTGCTACTTATATTTTCGAATAGAATGATCAGCATTACTTGGTGTTACTAGACTCTTATTCATATTGGTTTGAAATTGATCTTCTTCCTAACTTAATGTCCAGCACAGTCATTGCTAAGTTGAAAAGACATTTTTCTGTCCATGGTAGTCATATCTGACAATGGTGCACATTTTACAAGTCAGCAGTTCAAGAAATTTGCTGAGTCTTGGGACTTTGTCCATGTTACTAGTAGTCCTGAGTATCCACAGTCCAATGGATTAGCTGAGCATGCAGTTCAAAGTGCAAAATGCTTGTTGGAGAAATCCAGGCGAGATGGTACCAATGTTTTTCTTAACTCACTCAAGCGCAAAAACATTCCTCAAGATAACTTGCTTGGTTCACCTACTCAGAGATGAATGTCCAGACAGACTAGAACAACTTTACCAATCAGTAAACAATTGTTAGTACCAAACATAAAGAACAACAGAATGGTCAAGGCTCAACTTTCAAAAAAATGTCACTCACAAAAGTTGTACTACGATAAATCCAGCAAACCTCTCAGACCATTAAGTCAAGGTGAGATTGTGAGAATGCAAACATCTAAACGACATGACCAAGTGGTTATTGTCAAAAATCTTTGTGAAGAACTGAGATCTTACATCATACAATCTGAAGGAATGGATTTCAGAAAGAATTGAAGACATATATTGCCAGTCTCTGAACCAGTGACACAGCAGATTGCTTGTGCCAGAGATTCTATTTCTCAGAGTGACTCTGCACTTGTTCAAAAGCCAGAGGACAGTGTACTTTCTTTGACTAATCCTGATGTAATCCCTGAAGTTCCAAATGAGAAAGAATCTCCAGAGACTGTCCCTGTTGCTAAACCCAGTCAAAGTTTTTATGTGACCAGATGGGGTAGAATTTCCAGTCCCAATCTAAAATACACAGAGACTTGGAGTTGAGTTCTGATTTGTTGTTAAATGTTGATGTGGTATCTAGTATGTAAAATGTCTTGTTCTCCTATTGCGTGTCAAACAAATTAAAGAGGGAGGATGTAGATCATTTTGTATATTGTACCTAGTCAGCCACTGTAGCTAGATAGCACATGCATATAAGTTATTGACCATGCCAAAGATCAGTGCCATTTTGTACAGTCAGTCAGAGTGAATGCAGACATGACTGGAGATGCACATGCGAGTGTGTTTGAAGTGATGGGTCAGTCATTTAGCTTAAGTATATGTTTTAGGTACAGTTCCTGATATGTTTATGTACAATAAATATCTTGAACCCATTGCAATGCTTTATTGTCTCTTTTGAATACACGAGACAAGCAACATGTATGGTGGTTTGCATGGACACATATGGATGTATGCCAGGAGTTAATGTTAGTATAACATTTTTTATGGCAATTTCAGGAGGATAATGATCATGTGTCACATGTTTTAATGTTTGACATGTGCTTCTAGATGGTGCTCCATGTATTATTTGGCATGTGTACAATATCACAGTGATAGCTTCCTCGATTATTGACATGTGAATTTTGCATTTCTGTACTTTCTGTGCACATGGGCATTGCCATCAGTGTCACATCCTGCTGTATCATTCATTATAATGGATCACTTCTTAATTCACACATCAGTTTCAGCTGCTTCAGCCAATATCCATTCACATTAAATTTGTCAGATGCATGCAATACCCAGATGTGTGTAGGGAATCCACTCATAATAGTGTTGTGATTGTATGTGTTGCGATCCGTATGGCCAATACCTACATCATAGGATCATAAGACCATAGAAGGTTACTAGGGTAATGGCCCTGGGGGCTCTTACAAGCCTAGCCAAGAGTTTATCCCCAAAAAAGAACACTCAGTCAGCACCTGTCACCCCTGTCAGTGAGGGACAAAGGTTGAACCCCTGGGGCAAACTTGTGATTTCCCATCCACTCATCAAGGTTGCACTTGAAGAGGGTCAGCAAGGTACTCTGACATGTATGGGAAGTCGATTCCCAAGATGGGGCAGCCTCTGGGATACACACCTATCTCTCCAGCAGGTTTTTCTGATGTCACATATTAGATTTAGGCCTATTGAGCAGGTAATGTGCAAAGAGTTAGACTTACGGATATGGAGCATCTCTAGTAGTGCAGGGTCCGATATTGCCTTGTAAGCAAGACACAGATAACCTCTGAGCAATCTGTATGATACTAAGTAGAATGATAGTGATTTGAACCTGTCCACATAGGACAGGTGTTGGAGGCCATGGATTCTCTTTGTGAGGTATTTCTGTGCCCTTTCCAGTTGGTGCAGGTGTTTGGAGAGGCACATACAAAATGGGGCCTTATACTCAGTTATAGGCCTAATGAGGGAGGAGTACAAAGCGGTAATAACCTCCTTATTTCAGGATGAAATCCCTTTACATATGAGATAAACCAAGTAAAAGACTTTTCTGACCAGTGCCACCACATGATGGTGAAATGTGAGATTGTTGCCAACCTGAGTACTCAGGTCTCTCACCACAGGTTGTGTACTTAGGGGGTTGCCTATGATGTGGTAATCAGTAAGGGCTGTGTTTTTGCCAAATTGTATGATATTACATTTTTTTTGTGTTTAACTTAAGACCATGACTTTGACACCAGTTATTTGTAGCTGTGAGACCATCTTGCTTTATGTTAACATCATTTGGGGAGTCAATGACAGCACCCAACTTACAGTCATCCACAAACTTGGTCAGCTACAGGCCTTTTGTCTTTGTCTGAACCTCTGAGAAGTAGATGCCAAACAGCAGGGGTCCCAGGACAGATCCCTGGGGAACACCACTACTGACAGATCTGCTGTTGGAGGTGGTGGTGGCTATTTTGACCTTGTGGGTCCTATCAGTGAGACAGCTGGCCACCCACCTGATGAGACAGGGATTTATGCCAAGTTGTGTTAGCTTTTCAATGATGCCCGAGTGGGTGATTGTGTCAAAGGCATCGGCTAAGTCAAGGTAAGCTGTATGTACTGACTTGCCCTCATCCAGGGGCTTGGTGACAGTCTCAAAGAAGTCAACCAGGTTCAACAGGCAAGATCTGCCCCTGACAAATCTGAATTTGGTGGGGTCAGGTTCTTGGAGATTGCCTATGTCATTGTTTATGAGATCCATAATAATATGTTCCATGGCTTTACAGATCAGAGTTGTCAAGCAAATGAGGCAATAGTTTCCTGGGTCACTAGTGGCACCACATTTGTGCAAGGGGATGACAATGGCAGTCCTCCATTCTGCTGGAATGAAGCCTGTAATTAGGCAGGGGTTGAATAGGGTCCTCAATGGCAATGATAGTTCTTGCTGGAGATGGTGCAGAATACAGCCTGGGATACTATCAGGTCCTATGGAAGCTGTGTTCTTTGCCTTGGACAGGGCTTTTAACACTTGATCAACAGAGATGTGAGGTGTGGGACAAGTATCAGGGATGTCGAATGGGCCTTTGGGGGGATAGAAGATTGAAGTTTGCACTCAGCCTATCAGCTAGTAGGTTGGCTAAGTCAACAGGATCAGTGTAAGTGGTACCATTAAGTACTAATTCAGATAAAAACTGTAAATTATCCCACAGTAGAGATGTTCATACATCTATACGAAACTGAGCTGGCTAAGGCAAGAGAGGATGGACATTGGAAAGCAGGCTTTTATAATATGACACAGAAAGAACTGGTTGCCCTTAAAGAATTCAGAGAAAGGGAAGACCTGGTTATAAAACCGGCTGACAACTGGACACCAAGTGGTATATAAGCAAGATGCAACTCACGATGAGTGAGGAACACGTATAAGAACTGAATAGAAAAGATGTCGAAAAGATAATCGACAACTTTAACAGTGATCTATACAAATTATTAATGGAAAGACGGCTAAACAAGGATTTGTATGATTTTTTCACAGTACCTCACCCCACCATACCAGTCATCAATGGACTTCCCAAGATCCACAAGGACTCTGTAGATCCACCCTTACATCCTATAGTGGCAGGGAGGGGGTGGATAACAGAACCCCTCTTGATGTATATTGAGAATGAACTGAAAAAAGTCCTACCATGAGCTAACATGGTGCTCAAGGATACCGGCAGTTTCTTAGTCGACCTAAACAAGAGGATTAAGGATTTGAAAGATATGAGAGATCTACGTTTGGTTACAATGGACAGTAATAGTCTGTTTATGGCTATTCCAAACCAATTTGGTATTGAAGCTATTCGCCGTTTCCTACAACATGTAGGTACACCTACGGACCTCATTTGCTCCGTATTAGAGCTGGTGCTAGGAAACAACATTTTCGTATATGGACAGGATTGTTACTTACAGATTTGGGGGGTTGCCATGGGCACCCCCTGTGCTAACAGTTATTTGAACTTGGTATTAGCCCAATGGGAAAAAGGAAAAGTACTATGTGACCTTAATCCATGGCATCAACATCTCCTCTACTATGGATGTTTTATTGACAACATTTTTATCCTGTGGAAAGGGGATGCCAGTCAATTGGCCCTATTCACAGACTATTTGAACAACAGAACCAACTTCTTTGAATTTAAAGTTAGCCATTCTAAGGATATAATTGATTTTCTTGATGTGAAGATTATGCTACATCCTGAAACTGGTGTGCAGACTTGCCTCCATAGGAAAAGTACCTGGAGGAACCACTATTTACACCACCAAAGTATGCATCCTAGTCACATCTTCAGCAACATCCTGGAAAATCAGACTCTAAGAATATCCCATCTCTGTACCAATGATATTGACTTCTTTACAGAATATGATAAGTTGTATCATAATCTACAACTAAGAGGCTATAGAACTTCGGATCTTAGGCTGCCAACCAATCTTAACACCATGAGAAGCCAGAAGGAGTGTCTGTACTACAATGAACAAGTGACCCCTTCATCACCTAGAAAGCATAGAGTTAACAATATGCAAATTAAGTGCCTTCTAACATATAGCATTGACAATAAACAAGTTTGTGATACCATCAAAAAATATTGGCCTATCCTAACTGCAGATGAGAAGATTAAGAACATCGTAGGGGATCGTCCCAGGTTCTCATATAAAAATAAACAAAATATCAAAAGTATCCTATGCAATAAGGATGATTTTGGTCATCAGGCACTCTCAGATAGAAAATTCACTTTCCGATGTCACCGATGTAAAGCGTGTACCTCCATAGACAGATCGGAACTGGGTTTACTCCTGCTTTTTGTTGTTTTTAACAGTCCTCTCATTCGAGTCTTTTATTTGTACATTAAAGTTATTGGTTTTAGCAGTTGAGCCGTGGTGGTCTGTCGAAGGTCTTTTCCGCAGTCTATGGTGGGGTAGTTGAAGTCACCAAGGATCAGGGTGTTAGAGTGTACCTTGATCGAGTCAAGTAGGTCCAGGCAGGAGGAGTGGGTGTCCAGAGTCATTGAGGGGGAGGTCTATAGCTAGCTATAACTTGGATGGGTGTCTTGCTAATTGCCAGTTGCACCTGGAGCAAACCAGTCTGGAGATGTGCCTGCCCTTAATGAAGATAGAGACTCCACCACCCTTAGTCTTTCCAACTTTGGTTTGGGGTCAGTAAATGTGGAACGAGATATAGCCAGGTAAGGCAGGGGTGCTCTCCATCGCCCTGAACCAATTTTACATTACCGCACAGACATCGGCATCTTCCAGTGTGAGGAGAGCCTCTAGTGAGTGCATTTTCAGGTTAAGGCTCCTAGCATTAAGCAGCATGACCTTCAATTTGCTTTTTGACAGATCTTTTATGTTGGAAGATTTGTTTTTGGGACATAGCCTATAAAAGACACAACTGGGAAGGCAAGAGCCTTGGCCAAGATCTGGAATGCAGGGGTGACAGGTGGAGGCAATCTCTGGCAAAGCATCGAGGCCTGTCAACCATCTCACCCCAGGCAGACAGATACTGGAACCCTTTGGAAAAACAACAGAAACTAAGCTAATTGTTGAAGTCAATTATGTTTTGTTGGTATTGTGATATCATTCTTGGTGAAGGTAGGATGCTGCTTCAGGCTAGGGTCATACCTGCCTGGGATACATACTTTGAGAGCTCAGTAATATCTCTCTTCATATGTCCAGGAAGGTACATCTGAAGTTATTCACACCACCATGGACAATGACAGAGTCATACTTGTACCTGTTGTGGAGAGACTTAAGTTCATTCGTGATGTGGTGGATTCTGGTACCTGACAGACAGCTGACCATGATCTTCTCCTTGTTGAGCCTGGTGAGGGGAATATCAGTGTTTCTCACTATTGAGTCACTAATGACTAGTATGTTTGGTTTATTATTATGCCTTATGGGCTGCGTTGGTTTATTGTTATGCCTAATGGGCTGCATTTATGAGACACTGGTGTGTTGTCTACTGTGTGTGATTGGTGTTGTGTGCGGAATGCTTGTGTGTGTGTTTTGGGGGTCTCTGTTGTTTAGGCAAGTTTTTATTGAGGACCCCTGCATAGGTGTGTGTGTGTTGTGCTTGGCTCTGTGATGTGGGTGGTGTGGTGTTTGTGTTGGCAATCTCCTCTTTGTCAGGAGTACTGACTGTGTTATGAGAGAGCATGGATTCCAGCTTACTTATGGAGATGCATTTCTCGCAAGTAGAAGAATTATGTGCTAGGAGAAGAGGACTGCCCGTGAACATAAGGCAGTTGCTACATTGCCTCAGTAGCCCATATCAACCAGGCTGGCAGGAGAAACTGATGGGAATTGTCCAGACATAGTGTTCTGAATACTTACTTATGGAGAGCAGGATATGATAAGGGTTTGTCCAGAAGAGTGTAGACCACAAAAACCCAAAATGTAAAATAACTGTCCTGAAGTACAAGTGCTAAAACCAAAATTGAGATGCTTAGAACAGCAGACAAGTTTAATAAGGCTACTAATAAACAGTAATAAACACAGAATAAGAGCACTTGAACACTTACGAGCTTACAGAACAGCAAAATAAGGTAATAAAGTAGGTAGAACACAGTTACAGTAATAGCAGCTGAATAAAGTATAAAGTTTTTTTTTGTTAAATGGAGATTGAGGAAACAGAGCAAGATTGAGAGACTACTGGGTTTGTCCTTCCCAGATGCCTGTTTCTGTACACAGTCGATAGAACTGATGAGATGGGACTGGTAGGAGTGTCTGAAATCAAAGAAGCAAGGGGCTAGTCCTTCCCAAATGATATCACTATACTCAATAGAGTGAGCACACGAGATGGGCTCAGGAGGAGTGAAATGGAGATGCCAGGAATTGATCCTGGGGCCTGATACACATGAAGCATGCACTCTACCACTGAGCTGTGTCTCCTTCTTGCAGCCAGGGATGCTTTAGTCAAGTGTATCACATTTGGCACAGTGAACTCCCACACATCTGGTAGGCTATGCACAACTATTCTTTGAGAAGTATACACATTAGGATTTGACAGTGCAAACTTCCAAGGTGTTCTACTAGATGCCTGTGTGATATATCTTTCTGTGTTGCTGCCAGTAAATGCACAGCTCATTGACAACATTGATAACATGGTTTTGATTCTTGCAGGTGGGAATTGTGGGTTATGTGTCATGAAAACCTTATCAAATGGCCATGATTGGCCCTGATTTCAAATCCACTTTTAACACTGTTCCTCTTAAACCATCCAAAAATTGGTCATTTTTTTAAGAAAGAGGTAATGAATTCCACTTATAGAATACTGACAACCACTACTGTTGTACATGTATGTTCCTAAAAACATATATGATAAGTTAAGCTTACATATTCTGTCAGTGCCACAGATTAAGGGTCATAATCTTGTAAAAGTGTTCATGACTGTGCCTGTTTCTGTCTCAATTTGTCCAGGAGTCTGTTGATATGTGTCCCTGATTGCTTGAGAACTCTGGTGACATGCCAGTCATATTCAAGGAAGTCATTTTGCAGATCTTCAGAGTATGCACATACCCCTAATTTATATACCACCCTTGCAAAATATCCTCTCTAGTGGACATGCCGGTGATGTTTATATCACAATCATTCACATCCATTGACATATAACCTTATGTGACCATCACATATATACTATAATGTGTGTTTATATCATAATATACTTGCTCAGGAGGTGTAAGCACCAGTGTGTACTCTGTTATCTACATATATGCTTAATATTATGCTACTGACTTATGCTGGAACTGTGCAGAAATTTACATAGTCTATTTTGTGGACATTGACTAATTTGCTATACCCTCTTACTGTTTATTCATTCTTATAATACATGTCTATGCCCTTTTTCATCAATGCACTTTTCCTGGCCTATGTACATTTTGGATTTCCTCACAGTTACACATCCTAGGTTCCCTCAATTCTTTGGGATCCCCAAGCCCCTCAAGAATTTTCTAGACCCACCATACAGACTGGTGGTGGCTAGCGACAGATCCATTATGGAGCCCATTTCCTTATATCTGGATTACAATATGAAACCTCTAGCTGAAAACAAACGGTCTTTCATTCTGCACTCTATGGACATTCTAGACAAGATCAAGGACATCCCTGTCAGCCGTAATTCCATACTACTCACTACTGATGTGGAGACACTATACCCAGTGTTACCCCCCACCAATTGCTTCAGTCATCAAAGCATGCAATAGAGACCATGTGGTATTACCAGGAGAGACCGAAGTACTGGGTCGTCTACTCTCGATCCTATTGAGCAACAAGTATTTCATATGTAATGACTCCATCTACAGACAGACCACAGGGACAGCAATGGAGGCAGCCATGGTACCAAGCTTGGTCAACACTGCCCTAGGTAAATGAGAAACTGAGGCTGTCTACAACTCCCCCTATTTTTGGCACATGGGTTGTTATCTGCATTTTAGTGATGATATTTTTATTGTCTGGAATGGAAGCTTAAACCTTCTTAATGAGTTTTAGAAAATATTGGCACTTCCACCTCTTTTCTACATTTCGCTGCTAAACACAACCCAGACAGAGTGGAGTTCATGGACTTGTTCATTAGCAACTCCCCAGATAACAAAGGACTTAGCAATGACCTTTTTCACAAACCGATGAGGGGAAACATAGTGCTCCATTTTGAAAGCATGCACCAACACAGATTAAAAAGAAATGTGGTGAAGTTGCAGGTGCCCCGAATTGCATGTGTTTCTAAAGAGGTCGACAACTTCACTAGGAACATCTGTGATCTAGAAAGGATCTTCTTGGTCAGAGGATATAGCAGCAGGCTACTGAATGATGTCCTAACACCCATCAACTTGCAGAAGAACAAAATCATATTTAGACCTTTATACACTGGGAGACACCTCTGTGGTTTCAACATCAGCTCCAACAGCAGAAAATGGGAATTAACCATGATCCTCAACTATTCTCTGGACTGCCAAGAGATCAAGAATGTTATTCTGGACAACTGGCCCATAATTACAAGCAATAGGAGCTTTGGTCATATTTTCCCACCAAGACCCAGCTCACCCCAATGAGATAACAGAACATCTGGGACTGCCTTGAGAAAACTGGACCTGTATCAACAAGCAGAGGAGGGACATTTTCCTGTAGCAACCCCCCCCTTACTCCTACTGCTAGTACATGAGCTGCAATGATAGTTACTCTGTCCCAACAATTATACGTGTTTCCCTTTTTTATCAGAAGCAATTGCAACTCAGAGGTGGTCTATAGAGCATACTGTTGAAAATGTAAAGCTTTTTATATTGGTGAAACTGTCAATAAACTGAAAACTAGAACAGCAAAACACTGCCAAGACCTGTGTTACCTCAACTGCACTAACCACCTGATATACACACTAGGAACCACAAGGAACACAACAAATTCTTGTTTCACATTTTAGACCAGGTCCCGGACATCCTTCTGAATGGCAGCTTCAATGATTTGCTATAAAAGAAAGAACTTATGTGGCAAATCAGATTAATGGCCAAAAAAGTCCCCGGACTCAATACCGCCAAATCTCTCATTCCTGTCCTCATCCTCAGGAAACTGGACCATAAAAAATACCATTGACTGATTTTATTTTTCTCACACTGCTTTAAGGTTGGACTTGTTTGGTTTTTACTAAGCTATAGTCTTTTTGCATGCTCAACACGAATAATTTATGCTTTTTGCCAAGCACACTCTAGAGATATAACTTCACTGTTTTAGGATTTTAGAGTCTGAAGCATTCCTGATGAAGGAATCTCGAAAGTGCCACACATATTAATGTTCAATGTTTAGCAGATTTAATACCATAATCTTCATGTTTTTTGTAAAGTCTGATTGGCTAATGTACTTTTTTATGTAACCAATCAAAACAGATGTCTCCACATACATACTTTTCTTAACCCCACCCACAACCTCCCTGGCAAGCCCACCATGACATCGCAAAGGCCTCAATAAAGGTTTACACCCACCCTGATATGATTGGTGGCTTGCTTCAGACACACCAGTTTTACTATATATGTTCTTAGTACACATACGTAGCATTTGAATGCTTCACTTCAATAAAGTTTCAGAAACGAACATCACTACTGAGATGTTTTCTGCTACATTTTGGATTTCTACTGAGATTTTTTTCTGCTACATTTTGCAGTTCTACTGGTTTTCCTTCTGCTGTTTTAGAGGTTCATTCGCCCCAGTTTTTGGCCATCCACCAATTGGGACACTCTGAAAGTGAGGTCTTCACTAGCTTGTTGATTTTTTCCCATGGATCTTCTAGGTCTAAGGGATGGACTCTCCTGTCTGAGTCTTTTCTGAGATTTTTCTGAAAGTCTCCCTTCTCTTACATTTAATTATTGACAATTGAGTAGATAAAACACAAATGTACTTATTACAATCCAGTGTATGTCTGCATAAAGCATTAAATATATTTTCTTGGAAATTAAATAATAATCCTCATAAATTTGTGCGCAAACTGGTCTAGTAGTTTTGCCCACAAAGAGCCCTTTGCACCTGTTACAAAAGAGCCATGTACATCACAAGATCAAATTGTAGGAGGAGAAACTGATCTTTGTAAAAAAAAATGCACTGAACTAATCTGGATGATCCTCAATGAATTCTTATTCTGAACAATGTTCAATTCCATTTTGTTAAAAACAGAGGTACTAACAACATTCTGGTACTCTGTTAAATGCCTAAAACTATATCCTTTCTTCATGACAAATAATGTTTTATTTCCTAAGTTGTCAAATATTCATGGGCAGACAAAATCCTCCAATTATTGTGCCTCATTTCTTTTAATGTTTACTACATCTGCATGATGTGTGAGAGGCATAACTGATGACCATTCACAATCTTTTCCAACATTCTGTGTCTAGTGTCTAGTGGTGGTGCAGGGGACTCCCATCCTCTGTAGGAGGTGGGAGCGTACAGGGTTTGAATTCTCAGCAAGGGAAATTGGCTTTGCTTAAAATGGCCCATAAAGGCAGTTAGCCTAGTATTTACCTATGAGCCTATATGTGCAGTCTCTGAGGCCATAAATGGTCTAGGGCTTTGTTTCACCCTTTTTCTGTAACATCAACAGGATAATTACAAAGAATAACCTTTTAAAGTACACATTTATTTCTTCATAACTTCCATATCACTTGTTATCCTTTTCTTTTTGTCTGCCCATGTACTATTCCTTTTACCAAAATTATAGCATGTATACTGAGGTTATGCATGATAATGTTGCTTGCTGCATTTTGGACCTACTTGTGTAGCTAAATAATGTTTTCATTGTTTTATATGCTTTGGGAAATGACACTTGCTCACCATTACTATCTACCCATGCAAGAAATGCGCAATCTACAAAGCAACACTGCCATTTGACATTATGAAACAAATTTGTTTGTGTAGATATGTATTTTATGGATTTGTATCACTTCACTTAAAGACCATTTCACTGACATGCATTTCACTGAGACCAAATCACCTAAAGTTCATTTCACTGAAAGTTCACTTCACCTAAAACTTACTGGGTCTATATTAGAACATCAAAGTTTCAAAACTTCAAATGTTCTAATATCGACCCTTATTCAGCGAAAGTTGAAAACAGCAAATTTATTTACAGAACAGCAAATTTTTTCCTAGGGAAGAAAATCGCTGTTCCAAAACACATACACACAACACAAGCACACCAAACAAACAGCAATCCGCACACATACCCCTAAAATCTTACACCAAACCCTACATTAAACTATACACACACAACTAACTATCCACTTACCTTAACCCAAACCCTAACCCTAAGGTCCGTCACTATCGCACACTCACCTCACCCACGCCCTAACCCTAACTCACCTAACCTGCCCTAACCCTCATGTCCACACAATCTCACACATACCTAACCTGCACCCTAACCCTAACTCACCTAACCCGCCCTAACCCTCACATCCACACAATCGCACACATACCTAACCTGCACCCTAAACCTAACTAACCTAACCCGCACTCAATCGCACACTTACCTGAACCCGACCCGTAACTTTCCACCACAGCGCTGAAAATACCAAAGCAACACAAACGGACAACCAAATTCTTTCCCTAGGAAAAAATTTGGTTTTCTGTTGCTTCAATGTTTTCAGCTTTCGCTGAATAGAGGTCGATATTAGAACATTCGAATTTTTGAAACTTCGATGTTCTAATATAGACCCAAACTCATTTCAATGACAAGTAGTACTCTAAGACAAGTCAAAGGTATATGTCCTTTTCCCCACTGTAGTGCAATCCTGGTATTAGTATATATAGTTGGGAGGGGTGTAATGGGGGTGTGGGGGGTGTAGCTCCCCAACTTAATTTGGTTTTCTGTTGTCTGGTTTTGTTTTACATTATTTGGTAAAACCCAACTAGGTGGAGGGCTATGCCCCCACCCCCCAATGTGGGAGGCTGTGCCCCCACACACCCCCTAACTATATATACTAACATCAAGTTTGCACTACAGTAGAAAAAAGGACATATACCTTTGACTTGCCTTAGAATACTACTTGTCAGTGAAATGAGGTTTAGGTGAAATGAGTTTTAGGTGAAATGAACTTTAGGTGATTTGGTCTCAGTGAAATGGGTGTCAGTGAAATGGTCTTTCAGTGAAGTGATATGAATCCGTATTTTACAAACATAGATATATATATATATATATATATATATATATATATATATATATATATATATATTTATGCAAACTATCCGTTTATATATGTATATATGCAAAATATCCATTAATTCATTCATTATTAATTCAGTAATTTCCCTTTACTTAGAAACAGACATATCATGATCCATTAATAGTTCATTTACTAGACAGTCAGTTTCTAGCCTAACTGATGATCTGTAACTCTAAATGGATTGTTTTTTGTAACCTGCTGATAAAAAGTAAAATCACTCTGCAAAATAATTTGAAGAAGCCATAATTATTAGCATACTGCCCTTGTCTACTTTCTTAACTCTAATGAAGTTGTTCGATTTTCAGTTCAGCCATTGCTGCATTTGTTCATAGGTTCATAGAGTCATAGGTAGGTACAAGGCTATTGGCCCTGAGGCCAATATAAGCCTAGCCAAAAAAGTTCCCTGGTTTTCGCCACCCAAGAAAGTTATTTTCTTGCTCCCCTGTCTAGCTAAGCACAGAGGTGATCCCCAGGGTAAATTTCCTATTTCCCATCCAATTGTTGAGATTTTTCTTAAAGAGGGCTAATGAGTTGTGCTTGACATGAATGGGTAGTCTGTTCCAGAGCATGGGAAGTCTCTAGGACAGGAATCTATCCCTCCAGCATGTTCTGTTTATTGTGGTGGCAAGGTTTAGGTCCCTGGAGCATGTGGCTCGGAAGGATTGGGGTTTCTTTAAGTGTAGGATGCCCAACAGATCTGGGTTTGACATGGCCCTGTATGTCAGGCAGAGGTCATCTCTGAGTAGGCGATAAGTGACAAAATAGAGCTGGAGTTTTTTGAGACGGTCTGTGTATGGCATCTGTTTGAGCCTGGTAATCCTCTTAGTGAGGTATTTCTGTGGCCTTTCTAGTTGCTGTAGATGTCTTGCAAGGTACATGCCAAATGGGGCATTGTACTGTATAATGGGTCTGATGAGGGATGAGTGGAGAGGAACAATGACCTCTTTTTTTCTGGAGGTAAACCCCTATGTGATGAGGTGTGCCACATAGAAGGATTTCCTGACTACTGTGGTGATGTGATTATCAAAGGAGAGACTACTGTCCACCTGTGTCCCAAGGTCTCTTATCACACTTTTGGTGTTTAGTAGGCTACCACCTATGTAGTAGTTCATGGGTACTGTGTTTTTCTCAATGCTCCAAGATGATATGTTCCATGGCCTTGCAGACCAGGCTCATCAGGCTAATGGGGTGGTAGTTCCCGGGGTCCGTGGAGTGGGATAAGCTTTGCTGTGCACCATTCAGTAGGCACAAAGCTTGAAGTGAGGCTATGACTGAACATGGTACTAAGGTGGGATGCGAGTTTGTTCTGCAGTTCATGCAGAATGCAGCCTGGGATGTTGTCAAGTCCCATAGATGCTGTGTCCTTGGCTTTGGAGAGTGCAGTCTTTACTTGTACAGCCGTGATAACAGGGGCTTTGCATTCTTCTGGTATAGTGATGTGCCCTTGGGGGGGGTGAGGGAGGGGTTGAAGTTTGCACTGAACCTATCTGCCAGGATGTTGGCAATATCAGTTGGTTTTATATATCTAGTGTCATTGTGCTGTAGCTCAGAGCGGATCTGAGTGTTGCCATTGAGATTCTTGACATAGCTGTAGAATGCTTTGTGGTTGTCTTTAGAATCAGTGGTGATTTTATTTTCATAACTAGCTTTGGATGATTTTATGAGTGCTCTCAGCTTCTTACTGAGGCTGACCAGGGAGTTCCTGCAATCAGGGGATTTTACCCTTTTTTTGCAACAGCTTCTTCCTTATGTTGTAGAGTTTGTTTATGGCAGGGGAACATCAGATTGGCTTCCTTTTTTGGGGGGGAGGATAGTCTCTTCTGTGTTGATGGCAACAATCCATGCACTTGTGTATGTGCTTATACAGTGCATTTGTATAGGATTCAGCAGTCGTACCTCTATTTTCCACCTGTATGGGTGTCGTGACGCTTGCCACTTCTGTCTTAAGAAGCATTAAGTTGGCTTTGGGGAAGTTTTTTATGGTGGTTTACTTAATGGGGGGTGGGGATGGGATACTGATGTCTAGGGTGATTAGTTTGTGGTCAGATCTGACCAGTGAGGAGTTGACCTCTGGTGTGGAACATTGGCTGCCCATATTGGTAATGACCAGGTCCCGGATATTACTGCCCCTGATAGGGGTATGGACAAGCTGATCCAGGTTGGAATTTATGAATTCCAGAAAGCATTAAGCAAATGAATTAGTACATGAGTAGTTTTCCCAGTTGATGGTGGGGTAGTTGAAATCGCCCATTATTAGGGCATTGGGCTGTACCTTAATATTACCTAGTATATCAAGAAATGTGGAGTGGGCATCCTGGGGCATGGTGGGGATCTGCAACAAGCTACAACCTGGATTGCAGTCTTGCCCAGTGTTAGTTGCACTTGGATAATTTTGGATGCATTATGTTGAGCAATTAGCCTGGTGGTGTGGATTTCCTTAATGAATATGGACACATCTCCTACTTTAGCTTTTCAGTGCAGGTTAGGTGGCCAAAAGGTGTGGTATGAGTTATAGCCTGGTAATGCAGGGATGCTCTCTGGAGCCTTGAACCAGGTCTCTATCACTGCACAGATGTCAATGTTCTCCATTTTAATGAGTGCCTCAAGTGAGTGCATTTTGAGGTTTAGATTTCTAGCATTGAGTAGCATTACCCTCAGATTTTGCTTGCTTATACCTGCTATGGTGGTGAGTTTGTTGTTTGAACCTTGCCTAAAAAAGGCACTATAGGGGTGCCAAGAACCTTAGCCGGTGTCCAGAATCCCAGAGGAGACAGATGCTGGCCAACTCTGGCAAAGCATCATGGTCTGTCGATCATGTCATCCCAGGCAGACAGACACTGGATCCCCTTAGAATGACACCAGAAGCTTAGCCAGTTGTTGAAGTCAATCATTTTGTCCTTGTATTGTGGTATCATTCTGGGTGATGGCAGGATACTACTCAGGGCTCGGGTCATGCCTGCCTGGGCTACATGATCCAAGAGCTCCTCCATGTCTCTTTTCATGTAGTCCAGGGAGGTATGTCTCAGGTCATGCACACCAACATGGACAATAACAGAGTCATATTGGTGCTTGTTGTGGAGTGATCTGAGTGCTTGCATTATGTGGCAAATCCTGGCACCCAACAGGCAGTTGACAGTAACTTTCTCCTTGTTTAGCCTGGTGAGTGGGACATCAGTGCGCCTGACTATAGAGTCACCTATGACTAGTGGGTTAGGTACGTTTTGCCTTATGGGCTGAAATTAAGTGGCACACTGATTTTGTGGGCTATGTGTCATTTGGTTAGTGTTGGGGGGTGGTGGTTGCTTGCGTTTCAGCTTTGGAGGTCTCTGTTGTTTGGGCAGAATTTTATTGAGAGCCTCTGTGGATGTTGGTATGTGTTTTGTGTTACTATGCGTGGGTTTAGGTGGTGTAGGTTTTAAGGGACTATCTGTTGAGTGTGGTGTGGTGCAGGTGTTTACCTTCTCTTCTTGACTGTCTAGTACAGTCTTGGCTTGACAGAGCTTGGCTTCCAGTTTGGCTATACAAGTGCATCTCACACAGGTTGTAGGGATAGGTGGTAGGAACAGACGATTGTCAGTGTACATGAGGCAATTGCTACATTGCCCCAAGATGCCCAGATTCATTAGGTGGACAGGGGAAAATACTGGGAGCTGACCCTTAGGCATGCCTGGATAGGTGCTTATTAATTTAAGTATTAAAACCGTTTTCCTCCTAACAAGTGAGGAAAGTTGAGTGCTGCAGTAATTTGTAGATTATTTAATGCTTGCAATGAGTTTTGAACAAGTGCTGAACAGAAGGAAACAGTTTTGAGTGCTAAAACTAGAAAACTGGCTAGTTCAAAGCGAAAATTAGAAGCGCAGACTTTCTGGCACTGGGAATAGTTTAACCCTGGTTAAACAGTGCTGCGTGATGCGCAAAACCTCACAAACACAGGTTTTTAAACAGAAAGATGAAAGGGATAGAAATAGCCCAAAATGGCCAATAAGACTACAGATTCTGAGCCGAAACCACTCCTCCAGTAACAGATAGGCTGCTCAAAGCTCACCACTCTCAATGATGAACACAGAAGCTTCCTTCTATCTTAGTAAGGTCTGGGCAACACAGAAACTACAAAAATTCAGCAAAATCTGAAAACCAGACTCTACTGGTTATAGAAATGTGGGAAATGAGTAGAGAGATAGGATATTTTGTTTTTCTTTTTTTTCAAAAAATAAAACAGATACAGTAAAACAAACAATTTTAAAGCAGGAAAATGGCTATCACACTTGAGTGTGTAGCCCTCAACAGTTCAACAGTTATAAACACTTAATGGTCAAAGTGCAAACAGTATCAGAATTCAAAAACAGTTCAAATAAGCTACAAAGTTAATAAAGAACGCTTGGAATAGTGCGGCTAGTAAAAATAAGCAATAAAAAGCAAAACAGAGGTACTTAATCCACTCAAAGTCTTCCTTTTCTCTCTGCTGCTGTAGAACTCTACAGGACATCCAGGCAGGATCTTGTTGAGGTAATCCAAGTGCAAAAACTGCGCAAACATGGGTTTTTAAACAGAAAGATGAAAGGGATAGAAATAGCCCAAAATGGCCAATAAAACTACAGATTCTGAGCTGAAGCCACTCCTCCAGCGACAGATAGGCTGCTCAAAGCTCACCACTCTCACTGATGAACAGAGAAGCTTCCTTCTATCTTAGTAAGGTCTGGGCAACACAGAAACTATAGTTTGTTCTTGGGTACCTGCTTAAAATAGATGCTTAATAATGGTTTATTTTTTTTGACAAATTGAGGTATCCAATATTTTGGGGGGTATGCAAGGTACACAAGATTTTGGATGACTTGCCTTCAAGATCATTTGCCAGAAAGGTTGGGTATAAAATAGAAACATTATACATGTATGTGGAGAGTAAGTCTGTGCTGAGAGATAGAGTCTGTATAACAAGATTCTTTGCACTTTACCAGCAAGTTAAATGAAGTGTCATTAATACTAATAACTTATTAGCTACAATTCATATTCAGTTGCTACATACAGCTGTTCTTTTTCATTTACCAGCAGCAAATCTATTTATTAATTTTAGCCTTTTGTTGACCCGCTTAGTCATACAAGGCCAGTGGAGATCTGAGGTTGTATTCATACTGACTAGGGGAAATTTGACTAGGTCAAAGGTAAACTTCCCCTACTTTATTTTGATAAGTGGCATGGGATGTTTTATATCCACTAGAGCAGCAATCAACTCAGGCAGATAGCATAATCCTAAGAGCCTACAGTACTAAATTATATTCTAGCTGCACAAAATATAAAATGCAAAAATAAATAAATACCATCCACAAGATTTTACAAGTGAATAAATAAGAATGTTGCTTATACAATATAAGGAAGCTAAAGCAGAAATGCTGTAGAGTATATCTATATATGTGTGTGTGTGTGTGTGTGTGTGTGTGTGTGTGTGTGTGTGTATATATATATATATATATATATATATATATATATATATATATGTATATATATATATATATATATATACATACACACACACACACACACACACACACACACACACGAGTCTACTTTGACCCATCAATAAAACACTTCAGCGAAACTCAGTTTCGTTAGTCCAGTTTTACAAAAGTGCATTTCTCCGGAAATGTACTTTCGCAAATCTACGGCTCACTGAAGCATTAAAGCCCCCCCCCACAACCCCTGCTAATAATATATACCAACTCTAACATCGCACTATAGTGGGGAAAAGGGAAAATTCCCTTAGCCCCCACTGTACCACAATCTCCAGCAACAATCTCGGTGAACTGTAGTTTTGTGGAAGTGCATTTCTCCGGAAATGCACTTAGTAAAACCGGACTAGTGAAACTGAGTTTCACTGAAGTGTTATTTTGATGGGTCAAAGTAGACCCATAAATATATATATATATATATATATATATATATATATATATATATATATATATCTATAGATAGATAGATAAATGTGTGTAAATGTATATGAATATATAAGCACCATTTGTTTTAATTACCTGCCATTATTTCATGGCTGCACTTATCAACAACTACTGTAAAAAAATCAAAGTAAATTAAATCAAGACTTTACATATTGACGCATTAATTCTCATAAAATAAACTCAATGGTGCAAAGGAAACACACAGGATAACTTCCCCACAAAAATTTATTGTCCAAAATAGCAGTTCCAAAAACATCAAAGATAAAACCATAAACGCATTAAATAAATAACACAGCGTTTTCGTCATATAACATAGACTTCTTCAGATGCCTAACCTTAAAAAAACCCAGGTATTTATATACCCAAAGCAATCAGTTGATTAATTGAATAATGAAATAAAATCAGTGATGTAATATCTTAAAGAGTCACAAACTTGAAAAAACGGAAAGGAACAATTCCAAAAAATATAAGTTATTGTATAAAAAAATCTTTCTTCTTAAAGAGTGTAAAAACAGAGTAAGAAGCTTTGTTGTGTCCATATAATGAGTATAAGGAACTATGGTGGCAGATAACTCTTCAAGCAGATCACCCCCCCCCCCCCTGGTTTGAATGATTTTATTTCTATTAAACCATTACTATAGTTAAGGTTAGCTAAACTTTAAAGGCTGAAAAACATTAACAACAACAATAAATAGAAATGGCCAGCAGATAGCACCAGTTTATAAATATTAAGGAGAAATCTGTTTGTTTTTATCTAAACCACAAATGAAATTTTTAACGTAAGAAAATCAAAGTTGTAAATTCATAAGTTCATATATGGACACAACAAAGTTTCTTACTCTGTTTTTACACTCTTTAAGAAGAAGGATTTTTTTATACAATAACTTATATTTTTTGGAATTGTTCCTTTCCATTTTTTCAAGTTTGTGACTCTTTAAGCTATTACATCACTGATTTTATTTCATTATTCAATTAATCAACTGATTGCTTTGGGTATATAAATACCAGGATTTTTTTAAGGTTAGGCATATGAAGAAGTCTATGTTATATGACGAAAATGCTGTGTTATTTATTTAATGTGTTTATGGTTTTATCTTTGACGTTTTTGGAACTGCTATTTTGGACAATAAATTTTTGTGGGGAAGTTATCCTGTGCATTTCCTTTGCACCATTGAGTTTATTTCGGTTACATTTCGGTGCAATTTCCACTATTTGGTTTGGTTTTTAATTCTCATAAAACTAATTATCTTCCCCATTCTTGAAGCTTTAGAAAGTGTTTGTTTTCTTACATGGACTTTCTTAATGCCATAGTCATTGCTAATAGCCTGCTCTCAGTATGTTTGCTTATAGGCATAGCTGTGTTGTGAACACAGGTGACCTCTGTGCAACTGCTAACCTTGGGACTATGAATATCACACTAAATACGCAGAGGTAAATGTAAGTTCACAGTGAAGAGAAAACAAGAAAAAAATGCACAGACATACCCCCGGGATTCATGAAGCTTGGCGCAAGGCGGTGTTAGGCTTGCACCGACCGTGCGGCGTAGGGATGGTGCATTAGCACCATATGCATATTAATGAAGGCGCGCTGCCGCCACATCCACGTTTATAGGAAACGTGCATGAGTGCAGGGGGCGTGTCCAAGTGCCGCACGCAGGTGTGGACATGTTGGCTGCTTACGTGCAACCTAAAATGCTGAATAGTACAGCCTGCCTCTAATAGTAATCACACCTATCAGTGTCTGTGGATACTGAAACGTTTGCAAAGCATGCAAGACAGTTTTGTGAACACAAAAATAAGAAGCAAACACAAATGCACATAGCTGAATATTGAGTCCCCATCCCTCTAACAAATGACATTTAAAACCCCATGCCCATATTCCATTATAGTGTCTATAGTTATACCAAGTGGAAGTGAAATGCATCGTGTTAGCGCGCCGCCAATAGCTAAGCCTAGCCCAATGGTCAAGGTTGCCACCTGTCCCACATTGTGAGGAACAGTTCCCCTCTGGGCAGTTGTGTCCATACCAAAACTATTATAAACGTAAAATGTCCTGCGATCATAGGACATAATTATGTCCCAAATCTTATGTAATAGTCACATACAATACTTATTTCTGTATGTAGAATACCTACATGTCACAAGAAACAGAATAAGCAAGTAAACGAAAGAGAAGATGCAGCTAAACTGCTACAACAATAAGCTTACATTTAGGCATAAAACAAAAGTGCTATCTGCTGTACTGACAGTGGGTATGTGTTGGCCTGTAAAATCTGATGTTTGTCCCGAATATATCCCATCCTGGCCATATGAAAAGGTGGCAACCCTACCAATGGTCAGAGCATTGGCCCAAAATCTGCCCATTCGTGGTCCAAGGTGTCCTTGTCAGGATGGGCCAAAGATGAACGGGTATTACCTGGGTCTACCTACCATCTCATGAAAGATAAGTATTTGCGTGTACCTATGTGTGTGATGTACAGCATGTGGAAGGTGAAAAATGTTAGGGTAGTCCTCACAACCATACAGGTACCAGAGATATGTAGTGTATGCAATGTGTTCCCTTGACCATGCCATGGGCCATCAACCAGAGAAGGGATGGATGGAATGTGTCGAATATGGGGTGGGGGGACGGGTAATGTAATAATTCGCCAACGGGAGACTGTGTTGGATGCACAATAGGTGAACTGGAGGTGTACAAGGGAGCAGTGGGTGAATCAGAAAGAAAAACAAAGAACAAACATACACATCCACAATACAACCTGACAGGCCATACTGTAGAACACAATCCCACAAACATATGAATATTAAAATGTGTGATACACATGTACAGAAATGTCACCGGTACATACCCACATAATGGTCTGGCCTGAACTGAGCCATCCAACCACAACACACCTGGATACTTAATTGAATACCCATCATCCCCTCTACAGCACACAACCCCTCCTTCCCGAACGTCCACCAAATCCAGCCATACTCGGGCTGCTAGCTTGCCACAGCCATATCTGCACATAGTGACCTCTACTCATATCTAGTAGGCAGTCTCACCCTAGACTGTCTCAGGATTGCAAACTATGTATCCCTAGCATGTATACCCCTATCACATTTTCATAAAGCCACAAAAATCGAGGTTATTGGTCTGTTCAATTTTTGGACATCCCTCATGGGATAAGTATCTTGTGTAAACATCAGACTTAGTGTCACAACATGATGTCCAGTCCTGTAGACATCTGGACACAAGTTGTATGTGCAATAGTGGTTCACGAGACTGCTCAGCCTCCAGCCGGTCATGCAGAACCTACTACCCGGGATTAAACACCTGACTGTGATGCACGGCTCCCGACATGCATTATCGAGAATATATATTTTACACATTCGCATAGTGGCAGTTGGATATACGGTGATTAAGGCGCTGACGTAAGCAGGGTACCTCCTGTCCCACTTTGTGAGGGACAGTCCCTGTTTGGGCAGGTGTGTCCTGACCAAAAATAATACAATGGCAAATGTCTTGTGATAGTAGGAAATAATTATGTACCATATTTCATGTAACAGTTGTATAAAACAGTTATTTCTATATGTAAAATATGTAAATTTTACAAGAAACAGAATAAGCAACTAAACTGCTGCAAAAATAAGCTCTCACCTAGGAAAATAAGTAAAGTTCTAAACCCTGTACTGACCGTGGGTATGTGTCGGCCTGTAAAATCTGATGAGTGTTCTGAAAATGCACTACTTTGTCCATTAGAAAAGGTGGCAACCCTAGACGTAAGCGAGTATGCAAGCGGGTAGGTGGCAGTGATTAAACGGTATGTGGAATGTGAAAACGTATTTACGAATACGTAGGGCGGCACAGTGGTGCAGCGGTTAATGCTGTCACCTCACAGCAAGAGGTTCTCTGGTTCGATTCTCAGCTAGGGAGCCTTCTGTGTGGAGTTTGCATGTTCTCCCTGCATTCGTGTGGGTTTCCTCCGGGTACACAGGTTTCCTCCCACATTCTAAAAACATGCTTCTGGAGCATTTTTCCCCGGGCCTCTGCTGAAAACAGGATCTGTGAAACCTAGTCGGACTTTCCCGGTCAACAAATGTTAAATAAATAAATAAATAAATCAATAAATGTAGGTGTATATGCACGTGTATGTACAGACCGATATATATATATATATATATGGAGAGAGATATAAAGATACACACACATATATATGTGTATATATATATATATATATATATATATATATATATATATATATATATATATATATGTAGTTATGAAGAATGAACATGATCACAATATATCAGTCACAACAGATATGAAGGGAAACAGCAGCGGAACCGCCTTTAATATTTAGTGCTGTTATATATCAGGATGGCCAGAGGTGGGCACACCTCTGCATCCTCAACCACAGGTAGGACATTAAAAGTGGAACGAATGATGTCCTTGGGTTAAGTCTGACGTTCAACTAGGTGCAGGGCAGTCCCGGTCCACAGTTGGACAAGCCTAAACCCGAATGACCACATAAACACCCTAACAATCAAATACATGTATGTACCAGGAATACAAGCTTAGAAGGTCTGAATATACTTTGAGTGACTTAACATGCGGAAAGGGTCCAGAGCGGTATTGAATGGCGCATGTGTAGTACTGCAGTTTTCCCAACAGGAAAATGGATGCCTGCTATGTTAGTGAAGTGTTGAGTCGTGTGTTCGGGAAATATGAACCATGTGTATACATATAAATGAAGCAGAAGACCAATAGTGTAGTGGTTAGAGCATCCAACTATCGAGCAGACATCGCCGGTTCGACTGCAGCACACACCATTTATGACGCATAATCCGTATGCGAGCATATCCTGCTAATTTTATACTGTATAACAATATACAGCCAATAAAATGTGAACTGGGGTGATGTATCACAGTAATAATGTAGATGGATTTTGAGTGACGTGAATTGGTGGTTAAACAGAAAACTGCAGCTGACAAGTGCTGCATTCACCATTTGTCCAACTGCCCTTGTTCCGCCCAGCAAAACAATATATCGTGTCGGCCAGGACTGACGGCAGGACCCTACACATCACAATCAATGTGATTTACCACTAAGCCACGGCAGTTATACCCAACGTTAATTTTATCAGAAACAGCAGACAGCACAGTCATTCAACAGTATGGTCAAAGCAATGAAATCATGTAGATGTGTATGCGTGCGTACTTACACACACACACACACACACACACACACACACACACACACACACACACACACACACACAGAACAAGCAATCATAACGACTGCAAAGGAATATAGCTGGCCAGAGGTCACCAAAGTCCCTGCGTCTCTAAGCACAGGTAGGATGCTAACAGTGGGAGTAACCTTGACCATGTGCTAAATCTGACATTCAAATGGGTACAGGGCTGTTCTGGTCCCCAGTTGGACAAGCCTAAACCCAGATGACCACATGAACACCTGACAATTAAACACTCATATGTGCCAGGACTATAGGCTTTGGAGTTTTGAATATCCTCAGAGTGAGTCAACATGCGGAACGAGTCCAGAGCAGTAGGGAATAGAGAATAGCGCATGTGTAGTAGTGCAGTTTTCCCAACAGGTAAACGGGATGATTGCTGTGTAAGTGAAATGTTGAGGCATGTGTTTGGGTAACTATGAACCATGGGTATACATATCAATGAAGCAGAACACCAATAGTGCGGTGGTTAGAGCATCCGCCCAACAAAAAGCCATTCACGGTTCAAGTTCGACTATAGCACATATCATTTTCCTTGTGGAATGATTGTCGCTCTGCTGTAAAGCCAACATTTAAATATGTCAAAGTGAACGTATGTATCGCATGGGACTATTGACAAGAACCCATTAATCAAAGTGGTACTGTCATAATGAATAAGGCACAAGTAAGCACAAATTTGCTGCAGGAAACAAATGTAAGGCACAGTAAGCATAGGCAATTGTGCCTGTGTGGGTTTAAGCAGCTCCCAAAATAGGAAATGTAAGTTTGCATGTACAGATGTAATATACACACGCACACATATATATATATATATATATATATATATATATATATATATATATATATATATATATATATATATATATATCTATGGGTCTACCTGACAACACCGACGCACTACAACACCGACAACGAAATCACCAACACTACATAACCGAAAGTTCAAAAACACGAAACCTCACATGCCCGACACACTACAATCCCGACAATCAACAAACAAAACAAATCCCCTGTCCAAAAAGCACACACACAACACAAGCACACCAAAATCCTTACAAACCCACACTAAACCTTACATACATAACTATCTATAACCTTAACCCAAACCCTAACCCTAAGGTCCGTCACTATCGCACACTCACCTAACCTGCACCCTAACCGTAACTCACTTAACCCGCCCCTAACTCTAAAGACTGTCACTATCACACACTCACCTAACCCGCGCCCTAACCCTAACTCACTTAACCTGCCCCTAACCCTAAAGACTGTCACTATCGCACACTCACCTAACCCGCGCCCTAATCCTAACTCACTTAACCCACCCCTATCCCTAGAGTCTGTCAATATCGCACACTTACCTTACTCGCACCCTAACTCTAACGTCCGTCACTACCGCATACTTACACAGCCTTTTCACATGTCGGTGTTCTCAGCGTTGGGGTTTTCATCCATCGGTCATCTCATTTTTCAATCTTCTGGTGTCTGTGTTCTCATCGTTGGCGTTGTCAGCTTTCGGCGCTGTCAGGTAGACCCATATATATATATATATATATATATATATATATATATATATATATATATATATATAGATATATATATATATATAAATATATATAAAATGAATGTCTTAAAAATACAGCTTACACAAGGGATGTGAAGGAAATCGAGAGCAAGTATGGTATTATACAGTGCTGTCAGCGTATGTCATAAAAAGCTGCACAGGTGTGAGCAGAGCACTGCCACTCACAATACAGATATGGTTTTACCAGTTGGAATATCATCGTTGAATTGCTAAGTCTACTTTACACACAGACGGAATGTAGGCCATGCTGGGCCCACCAAAACTTTTTAAGTGCAAATGGTTGTACCCATAACACGTATGTGGAAATATACATGGCGGGAGACCCTGTGAATACACGAGGTGGGACAAAATGTGTGTAGGGCCCCAAATGCTCTGGAGAGGGCAATGTGTAAAGGTGTGTTATGGCTGCGATAACAAGTGGATAATGGATGTTACACATGTAAATTCAACATGGGTGGGATGGAGGATCTATGGGTATGCAATTATGGGTCCAGTTGTGCCAGTGTTGGCTGGGCTGGTTCTTGTGGACCACCCCGTGGAGGTCAGCTAGTTCGTAATAGGTATATATGCATACACACATGCAGACAACAATATGTTGCAGTACATTCTCTGCAACACACGTATTCCATTTGTTGACATAAATAATATGAATGTGCACATACAAACATCGACAGTAGATGGACTAATAGGCTTTGCAGAAGAGGGACTGGTAGAATAACACAGTATCACATTCGAATTACCATAGGTAATCCGTACATGAACAAATTGCGACATCTGTCTGCTGTACGACGTGCTAAATACCGATTACAAGATAACTGGAGTGAAGTGTCAGTGTCACAATGAATAAGGCACTAGTATGTGAAGCATATATAAACACCATTACACATGTGTAAGTGCGTATGAGCGGGGAATGTATTGGTCTACAGACACACAGATGTATATATATATATATTTTTATATTTTGAAATCTCTGGACCTTGCACTCTCCCTCCAACCCTCTACCTCAAGATTTTAAAAAGACTAATTCTCCCGCCTTTACCCAGTGTGTGTTTGCCTGGGTTGGAATCTTCTTCTACTCTACAAGGGTTGTTTCTGCCTACTACCCTTTGAAATCTCTGGACCTTGCACTCTCCCTCCAACCCTCTACCTCAAGATTTTAAAAAGACTAATTCTCCCGCCTTTACCCAGTGTGTGTTTGCCTGGGTTGGAATCTTCTTCTACTCTACAAGGGTTGTTTCTGCCTACTACCCTTTGAAATCTCTGGACCTTGCACTCTCCCTCCAACCCTCTACCTCAAGATTTTAAAAAGAGTATGTCTACTTAATTGTTTGTGGCCTATGACCATTTTTATCCGGTGAAGTTTCTGTTTGCTCCTAGCTAAGCTTGTCAGCAGCAGCCCCCCCCCACCCCTTACTCTGTTTCTCTCTTCCTTTCCCCTACCTTCCTGATTTACTTGGCCTGTACTCCCCTCCCAGTAGTGTACGTTTTCTGCCCCAGACCCTTTGTGACTCTTCTCTGTACCTCTGCCCCTTGTCCACTAGGTGTCACTCTATCTACATCTTGACTTACAATACTGGTCTATTCCCCAACCTTCTTCTTCCTATTTTCACCTTTCTCACTGCTATCCCTTTCCTCCTTTGTAGTGCTGTGTGACCCTCTCCTCCCTACGCTACCTATCTCAATCCTCCTATCTGCTAGCTTTTTCTGTTACTTTTTCCTTCCGCTCTGGACTCTGTGTATCCCGCTCTGTTCGCCCTGTGGGCTCACTCCGCTCCCCTCCCTACCCCAGTTCCCACCCACCCCCAGGCGTCCTAACCTTATACTTCACTAGTCACACCTCTTCCCCTTACAACCTATCCTACTCTTTCCCGCTAAAAACTAAACCCCTCCCCTCTACACACTATTCCTTCCTCCTCCCTCCTTCCTCTACTACTAACTTACCTCCTCTCCTATTACTAAACTCTCTCCTATTCCTCAATTAACACTCTTCCCTTAAACTTCCACTCTCTTCACCTTTACCTCTCCTTCATATTCTCTTTTCACACCCCTTCAGACCCTCCTACATTCTCATTCTTTCTTTCTTCCTGCCTTATACCTATAACTCCACCTCTCCTTCCCATTCTTCTACTATTACCATATAACCTACCTTACCTCACATATGACTCCACACTTACCCACCATGTTGATACTCTTAGCATTATTCTCTACTGCCCTTTATTCTTCTTACCTTCTTACCTTCTTCGAACACCCTCTTAAAAACCAACCAGACTACACATATAAACATACATCTATCTTCCACACTTCTCTTACCTCTTTCTTAAATTCTACCTCTTCCCCCAGCTATCACCTTCCTAAATTCCATAGGCACTCTCATCTTACCTATGCCTTACGCTCAGATAAAAAAACGAAACAACTATCCCTTCTTCAAAGCATCTTCACACCCAGACCTAATACTCCTACCTTAGAAGACGGTGACATTCACCCAACCCTGGCCCTATTTCTTCCTCCCCTAAAGTAGCTAGGCCTAAATACAATAATACCCTACTCATAGGACATCTTAATATACGAAGTGTAAATAACAAAGTACCCTACTTACATGCCCTCTTAGACACTCACCACTTTGACATTTTGTGCCTCTCAGAGACTTGGCTAAAACCAGCCACCAAAGACACTGAGATTATACCCCAAGGATATAATCTACATAGACTTGATTGTTCTAAGCGTAAAGGAGGTGGAGTGGCAATTCTATTTAAGAACCATCTTAGCGTCTCCACCCTCCCAGCCTGTCAAACTCAGGATGCTAGAGCAGAAGCCATAATTGCTAAACTTCAATTAAATGCACAAAAAGCCCTTTATATAATCTGCAACAATATACCCATCTTAGAAAACTTCCTCTGCTGGGTTTCCTCCAACTACCCCCAAGAAACTATTATTCTGGGTGACTTTAATATAGACTGGAACACCATTAATAATGAAAATCCCTCCTATCATATAAACCTACATGGTTTTACTCAATCCATTACCAATATAACCAGGCTCAATAAACCAAGTAAGAAACAGAGTATCTTAGACTGGATACTCATAAACAAACCCAATGTTTCATATAAGGTAGGAACTTTGCCTGATGACCTCAGTGACCACTGCCTAACCTATATCTCTAGGGAAAAGACTGATTATCAAAACCTCCCCAACATAAGAATAATACGCTCTACCAAACACTTTAAAACTGACTTATTTCAAAATGAACTCGAAACATGCAACTGGAACCTCTTGAAATCACTTCCACTTAATGAAGCAGTATCATTCTTTAACACTACCTTCCTTTCCATATTGGATAAACATGCCCTGAACGCTCTATTAGAATAAAGTCTAATACTGCCTCATGGCTCCCAAAGGAAACAAACAAATTGATTCAAAATAAAAATA